>NC_080178.1:10234836-10396914 GCF_950295315.1 Erinaceus europaeus
GGGGTTTGGTGTCTGCACAATGAAGCCACGGCTCCCAGTGGCCAGTTCCCATCCCCTTTCTTTTGTTTAATAGAAACAGAGAGAAATTAAGAGAGGAAGAGAGAAAGAGACAACTGGAGACCTACTTTACCACTTACAAGGTGTCTCCCCCTGCAAGTGGGGAGTGGGAGCTCGAACTGTGGTCCTTGCATATGGTAACACGTACACTCAACCGGATATGCCACTACCTGCTCCTTAATTTTTATATTTGTTTATTTTTCCACCTGCGTGATCACTGGTGCCTAAGCAACTCCACCATTCCTGATGGCCATCCACTCCCTCCCTCCCTTCCTTCCTTCTTTTTAAAAATTATTTTTATTTATCGGATAGAGCAGCCAGAAACTGAGAAAGAATGGAGAGACAGAGAGACACCTGCAGCACTGCTTCACCATTCGCAAAGCTCTCCCTCTGTGGGTGGGGACTGGAGGCTAGAACCCGGGTCCTTGCACAGGGTAATGTGTGCACACAACCAGGTGTGCCACCACCCAGCCTCCCTGATGGTCATTTTCTTAAAGATCTGAGAGACAGAGAGGGAGAGAGAGACAGAGAGAAAGAGACACCTGCAGCATTGCTCCATCTCTCGTGAAGCTCCTACCTCTCCTACGGGGGAGGGAGGTCTGAGGCTTGAACCCGGGGCCACGCACATGGTAATGTGTGTGCTACCACCAGGCATACCACCATGTGGCCTCTTCACTTGATTTTTTTGGATTAGTGACAGGACCAGAACATCATGCTGATTCCCATGATGTCAGGGGTGGGGAATCAAGCTCGGGACCTCACGCCTGCAAGTCCTTCTCTCTAGCTCCATAAAACCTCACTGAGGGTCAAGACTGGGAGGAGGCATGATTGTCCCACCAGCCCCCTTCCCCCCCGACTCCTGCCTGCTGTCCAGGACACAGTGATGTGGCTCTGGGATTCCAAGCTGCCCCCCTAAGCACCAGCCTTTTCTACTGGAAACCTCACCTCAGAGGCACACCTGCCCCTCAGACCCCATCTCTGCCTATCGCCCCATCTGTGGCTTCCACTTCCGGCACTCCCCCTGGGTTCTTTTGGGGTCCCAGAGCTCCTAGTGTTGCTCCCTCCAACACTGGAACCCTTCTGACCATTCCCCCCCAGGCCCCTTTTTCTGGCTTCCAGAGGGTGGGATGGAGCCTCTAAAGTGGGGGGTGGCAGTGCCGGGGAGACCCCGAGACAGAGAGGGGAATCAAGGGAGTGGAAAGATCATCTCCCACCACATCCTTCAGCTGTTTACCACCTCGGTATCCTGACATGAAAGGAGACTCACCTCCCAACATCAGCATGGAGGAAGGACCGAAATAGCAACAGGTGGGTGGGAGGAGCAGGCAGGATGGGGAGGGCGTGGTCTCAGGGGCAGGTGGACAGACAGACAGGAGCGTGGAGCCGCCTTGGCTACCTCTTTCTGAGCCCCAGGCCTCACACCCTGGCCTCCTGGCATCACAGGTTGGAGTTCCCAGAGCTGGGAGTGGGGAGGGCATAACCCGTCAAGGCTGAGTTCAAGGTCACCTCAGTAGAAAGGCAACAAAGTACCCCAGTCCCTGCTCTATTCCAGGGGGGAAAAATGAAGTCTGAAAGAATCATGTTAAGTGAGGTAAGCCGAAAAGCAAAGACTGGGCGGTCGCGTAGTGGGTTAAGCGCAGGTGGCGCAAAGCGCAAGGACGGGCACAAGGAGCTTTGTCGAGCCCCCGGCTCCCCACCTGCAGGGGAGTCGCTTCACAGGCGGTGAAGCAGGTCTGCAGGTGTCTTTCCCCCTCTGTCTTCCCCTCCTCTCTCCATTTCTCTCTGTCCTCTCCAGCAACAACATCAATAACAACAATAATAACTACACCAATAAAACAACAAGGCAACAAAAGAGAATAAATAAATAAATATTAGAAAAGAAAAAGTGGGAAGGCTGAGGGTCAGGTGGTGGCAGACACATTCCCTACCACCTGTAAGGATCTGGGTTCGAGCCCCTGATCCTCAGCTGTTGGGAGGAAGCTTCACGAGTGGTGAAATAATGCTAGAGGTGTCCCTCTCTTTCCCTTTCTGTGTCCCCTTTACAAATTCTCTCTGTCTCTATCTAAAAGGAAAATTAAAAAAAAGAAAGATAATAGAGTGAAAAGGACTGATCAAGAGAACTCCATGCTCGCTGCTCTGTGCTGCCTTCCAGGAAGAAAGAGGAAGAGGACAGAGAGGAGGAGGAGGAGGAGAGAGAGAATGAAAAGAAGGTGCTATATTGTTGCCATACTGTATTTTTTTTAAAAGTAATCTTTTTATCTTTATTTACTGGGTAGAGACAGACAGAAATCAAGAGAGAAGGGGGAGATAGAGATAAAGAGACACGCGCCATAACACTTCACCACTGGAAAGGCTTTCTCCTTGTAGGTGGGGACCTGGGGCTCGAACCCAGGAGAAGTAATTTTTTAAAATTAGAATAGTTTAAGATTTACAACAAAGTCACACAGATTGGAGGGGTTTCACAGAGAACCATGACATTTTTTTTTAGGGAAACGCTGTACCCTCCACCCCTGCCCTAGCAAGAGGACTCCAGTCCCATCCTGACTGAAGGTTGGTGCCCCCCACTCCAGGCCCTGTAGTTATCCCCCTCAAAAGTGCAGAAGGAGGGAGATGAGGTCCACCTGAGCCTCTTCTCCAGAAAGGCCCAGCCACAGACACGCCCTCACCTGTTACCCATCAGGGCTCCTGCCCTCCCAGCTGCCTGTCTCTACTTCCTTTCCCCACAGCCAACAGGAGGAGGGAGATTGGGGCAGGGGGTGATCCAGGCTTACACCCCACCCCACCCCCAGGCCTCCAGGTCACTCTCCCTACAGAAGACTCAACATTTAACAAAGTTGGTCCCGCTCCCTTCTCCTTCCCACAGGGCTGGCAAATATTGTAGATTTTGCTGTAAACTGACAGCGATTCTGCACTAGAGCAGTGCTGTCATTGCTGGGGTGCGTGTGAGCCTAAAGCTGGCTGCACTGGTCATCAGTGGAGCTCACAGGGCGCCAGGTGGCAGGATGACGAGCTGCCACCAGTCTGAGACATCCTCCTTGATGCCACAGGGGAGACTGGCACAGACTGCCAAGGGCACCCTTTTCTCACCTTGCAGTCAGTCCCATTCTTCAGCCATGGACTCAGGGACACACATTTTGTGACAGTTAAGGGGCACCCTCAGGCCAGTCCCGAGACAGAGCCCTGGCACCAAGTCCAGATGGACACCCTGAACGAGGAAGCTCACACTAGGTGGGCAGTGACAGTCACGGGCCGAGCTGGGGTGGAAGTGTCCCCTGCAGAGCCTGAGTGTCCCCAGATCCCAGCATTCCTGGGGCCAAGTGCTGGTGGTAACCCCACCGTGGGAGGAGAGGCAAAGAGCAGGGAGGCTCAGAGCTGGAGAAGGACCGAGAAGAACACGAACAGGTGAGAATCAGGCAGCAGGACAAGGCCATAGTCTGTCATGCTGGGAGACAGACCCACAGCTGTGGTCTGTCCTAATTCTTCCTGTTCTCTCTCTCTCTCTCTCTCTCTCTCTCTCTCTCTCTCTCATACACACACACACACACACACACACACACACACACACACATACACACCCTACTCAGATGGCAAATGAGGCTTTCCTCCTCTTTTTCAATGCTATATTGCATTTAAAAAAATAAGTATGTGGGAGATGGGCGGTAGCACAGTGGGTTAAGCACATGTGGCACAAACCACAAGGACCAGCATAAGGTTCCCAGTTCGAGCCCCTGGCATCCCACCTGCAGGGGAGTTGCTTCACAAGCGACTCTCTCTCCCTCTCTGTCTTCCCCTCCTCTCTCCCATTTCTCTCTGTCCTATCTAACAATGATGACATCAATGATAACAACAATAATAACTACAACAATAAAAAACAACAAGGGCAACAAAAGGGAAAATAAATAAATAAATATTTTTAAAAAATTTTAAAAGCATGTAAGGGGGCCGGGCGGTAGTGCAGCACACACATGGTTAAGCACACATGGTACAAAGTGCAAGGACCAGCTTAAGGATCCTGGTTCAAGTCCCCGGCTCCCCACCTGCAGGGGAGTCGCTTCACAAGCGGTGAAGCAGGTCTGCAGGGGTCTTTCTCTCCCCCTCTCCATCTTACCCTCCTGTCTTGATTTCTCTCTGTGCTGTTCCACAACAACAACAACAGTAGTAACAACAAGGGCAACAAAATGGGAAAAATGGCCTCCAGGAGCAGTGGACTCATAGTGCAGGCACTGAGCCCCAGCAATAACCCTGGTGGCAAAAAAAAAAAGAAAGAAAGAAAGAAAGAAAGAAAGAAGCATTAAAATTAGAATAGTTAGAGATTTATAGCAAGTCAACACAGATCACACAGCATCCTTTAAAAAATTGTTTATTTATTTTACTGCAGGGTTATTGCTGGGGCTCTACAAATCTACCACCCTTGACAGCCATTAAAAAAAAATTCTTTTCTTTCTATTTTTATTGGAAAGGACAGAGAGAAACTGAGAGGGGGGGGAGATAAAAGAGATGAGAGAAATAGACACCTGCAGACCTTCTTCACTGCTTATGAAGCATCCTTCCTGCAGGGGAGCAGGGGCTCGAACCCCGGTCCTTGTTGCATGGTGATATGTGCACTTAACCAGGGGTGCCACTGCCAGCCCCCTCCCCCCACAGCATCCTTCTGCCCCCAGACTCAGTTTCCCTGTGATCAGTCCCTTTCCTGCACGTGTCACACGCCTCATTGAGTGGAAGTGGACAGAGTACTAGTGACTAGAGGTCGCGTGCTCTTCAAACCTCTTTCAGTTTCTTTAGAGATTTATCTTTTAAAGTATTTATTTAGGAGAGAGAAAAGGAGAGAAGAACAGAGCAGCACTCCAGCACACAGGAAGCCAGGGACCAAACTTGGGACTTCATGCTTGAGAGTACAGCACCTGAGACCCTGTGCCACCTCCTGGGTTACTTAAAGTCTCCACTCCTTCAGTGGTGGGGGCCGGGCTTGAACCTGGATTGCACACATGGCAAAGCAGTGCACTACCCAAGTGAGCTATTTCACCAGCTCACTGATGACAGAGATTTTTTTTAATGTACCTACCTGCCACCCCCATACACAGAGCCCTTCTATATGTGATTATAGAAAGGGGACATTGTTGGTCTGCTTCTAAATTCTGCTTCTAAGACCCCTTCTGTTTCATTGGTTTAATCCCCCCTGCTTAACACTGTATTCTATTTATATAACCACTGTTAACTAAGCACCGCCCTGCCTCCAGGGCATTGGTTTAATCCTCACTTGTTTGCAGGCTTTTTCCTTCTCCCCACCCCCTATCCTACATACATCCTCTTTGGACCTGACTCTTCTGCCTCAGGATATATAAGGACAGGATTGTGACTAGAGATAGCCTAGATTGTGCTGCGTTCCACGTGAATAAAGACTGAACTACGTACCACTCAGCCATGAGTCCCTGGTCGTCTCTCCTGCCCGCGAAGCTAGCCCGACAGGACATTAAAAAAAAATCCTGGGGTCAAAAAAATAGCAGATTGGTTATACAAAAGGCTTTATGCCCAAGGCTCCAAGGTTCAAGGTTCAATCCCTTGTACCATCAGAAAAGAAAGAAAGGAAGAAAGGAAGGAAGGAAGGAAGGAAGGAAGGAAGGAAGGAAGGAAATAAAAGAAAAAGTCCCCTTGGCAGCAAGGGGACTCAGACATTATTTGTGTACTTTTTATTTTTATTTTATTTTTACCACCAGAGTTATTACTGGGGCTTAATGCCTGCATGGAAAATATACCACTTGTGTCCCTTTTATTTGAAAGGACAGAGAAAAATTGAGAAGGGAAGGGGAGAAAGAGAAAAAAAAAAAGACACCTGCAGACCAGTTTCATGGTTTCCCCTCTGCACGTGGGGAGTGAGGGCTTGAACCAGGGTCCTTGTGCATGGTGACATGTGTTCTCAACTAGATGTATAGCCATCTCTTGACCTGCCGGTTTGGGTACTTAGTAATCACTGCTCTGCAGAAACTCATGGGACTCCAGAAGAGTGTGGGTCCTTGGTGACATTCTGCCCATCCATCCAAGGTTGTGAACTGGGTTCTCTGCAGTAGTTCTGCCGCCTCGAGCAGTGTTTCGTGAGTCAGGGGCCAGGGGTCTGGGGTGCAGGCTTGCTCCTTCCTCTGATGCCTGTTTCCATAATCAGATCACATCACTGGACCCTAAATAGGCCATGGAGGCCCCCAAACCTTTTCAAAACCTGTTGATGTTGGTTATCTCCACCACCTTTTTAACTATTTTATTTGTTTGTTTGTTTGCATTCAAAACAAAGCAAAGGCCGAGTTTCGCTCCCAGGCAGCTTTCCCCTGCCCAGCATGTCACCACCTGTAGTTCTCCAGCTGCACCCCATCACGGGGCTTAGGTTTTCTGAAGGTTGCAGACTGCCCCTGGGTCACTTGGGGTCCCCAGTCTGTGCATGTGTGACAGAAGTGACAGCACCAGGCCCCAAGGCCCTCAGCATGTGACGGCGTAATTAGCAAGATGAAAAGCTGTGTGTGTGTGTGTGTGTGTGTGTGTGTGTGTATGGGGGGGAACAAGGGAACCCCCAAGAGCAGGAGGCTACACTGCCAGAAATGTTCATCCACATTCTTTTGTCTTCACCCCTGTATCATCTGTGAAGATTTCCATCCCCCCTCCTCTCCCTTTCTGTGTGCAGAGGCAGGCGACCAAGTTTCATCCCACCCAGCCGCTGGAGAAAGAGAGGCTTAAGGGAGGGCTGGAGAGACAGCATGGTGGTTCTGCAAAAAGTCTTTCATCCCAGAGGCACCAAAATTCTCAGGTTCAATCCCCAGCACTACCATAAGTCAGAGGTGAGCAGAGTTCTAGTAAAAAAGAAGAGAGGCTTGAGAGACAATAGAAGAATGCAAAGTCAGGTGGGTCTGAGGTGCGAGAGCTGGGCTCTGTCTAACACCACAGACCCCAGCTTGAGTGGGGGACGGGCCCCAGGCTGCAGCCACTCGTGGGGAGGGACAACACAGGAATCAAGTCACACACAGGCTTTTCGTCAGAAGCAGCAGGAGAGCAGGCGGGCATGCTCAGTGATGGGTCTGAGAGACTTTCTTGGGGGTGGGTGGGGGATGAGGGGTATTGGGGGCCACAGTCTTCAGCAGTGATGCTGGCAGTGGACCCCTGCACCAGATGAGCCCAGCCCTCCTTTTCAGAAGCTCTGACAAATGGGGAGGGAGGGGGAGTGGAAAGCACTAGGGGCAGTGTGGGGGCAGGGACTCAGAGCCACCCACTACAGGCTCCAAGGCTCCAAGGTCTCAGCTCTCTTGTCAGGAAGCCAAGTTCGCTGGTGGGGAAAGGAGCCCTTGACACACCCACCAAGTCCAGGATCCTTAAGCACTTTGGAAATGAGGGGGGTGGGTTCTGGGGGGAGGTTCAGGGAGAGGCCTGAGGGCCCCCTCTTGTCAGGGCCAAGGGGCCTGAGCCCATAGTTGAAAGGTTTCTTTCTTTTTTTTTCCCCCTTTTGTTGCCCTTGTTGTTTATTGTCATCGTTGTAGTTATTATTGTTTTTGTTATTACTGTCATCGTTGTTGGATAGGACAGATAGAAATGGGAAGACAGAGAAGGGGAGAGAAAGATAGACAGCTGCAGAACTGCTTCACCGCCTATGAAGCGAACCCCCTGCAGGTGGGGAGCCAGGGGCTCGAACCGGGATCTTTACGCCTGTCCTTGCGCTTCGTGCCATGTGCGCTTAACCTGCTGCACCACTGCCTGGCACTGAAAGGTTTCTTTCTTCAGAGTCTCCAGCCTGCAGCCTGGAGCTCACAGTGAAACTTTGGGGGGGTGTTAAGTGGGGGGAAAATATTTGTCAAATGAACTGTCAGCATTTCAGAATCAGAGTTTACACACCCTTCTTTCCTTCCTTCCTTCCTTCCTTCCTTCCTTCCTTCCTTCCTTTCTCTTCCCCCCCACTTTTTTTTTTTGCCTCCAGGGTTATCACTGGGTCTCAGTGCCAGCACTACAATTCCACCATTCCTGGCGGCCACTTTTTTCATTTTATTGGATGGGACAGAGAGAAATTGAGACAGGAGGGGGAGATAGAGAGGGAGAGAGAAAAATAGACACCTGCAGTCCTGCTTCACTGCTTGTGAAGCGTTCTACCTCACCCCCACCCCCACCCCCACAGTTGGGTAGCTGGGGGCTTGAACCCAGATCCATGTGCTTAGTACCATGTATGCTTAACCAGGTCTGTCACTGCCCCACCCTCTCTCCCTGTCTCTCTTTTCCTTCCTTCCTTCCTTCCTTCCTTCCTTCCTTCCTTCCTTCCTTCCTTCCTTCCTCCTTTTTTTTCTTCCTTTCTCATCTTTCCCTTCCTTCTCTTGTCTTCTTCTTTCTTTTACCTTTTTTCTTTTGTTGTCTTATTTTCAAGAGAGAGCGAGTGAGTGAAAGAGATCACACACAAAAGCTTCTTTCAGCACAGTGGGGGCTGGGCTCAAACACGGGTGGCACACATGGAGAGCATCGCACTGTCCAAGTCAGCTACTGCGCTGGCCTCTGTTTTTCTTTTTCTACCTGAGTTATCAATGGGGCTTGGTGACTGCATGACAACTGTTTTTGGTGGCCTTTTTTTTTTTTAATAGAGAGTGAAAGAGAGAGATAAAAAGAGAGATGGAGAGAGACCGGCAGCACTGTTTCACTGCTCATGAAGCTTGCCCCTGCAGGTGGGGACTGGGAGCTTGGAGCCCAGTCTCAGTGCATGCACACTCACCTGCCCCTTATTTAGAGTTTCTTGTGAAAAGCTGGAAAAGCTTGGCAAGCCCAGGCTGGGGCAGGGGGTGTGAGGGGGCTATACACCAGAGCACCACCAGTCCCACCAATGCCTCAAGTCCTGCCACCTGCACCTCAGCCCTTTGCCTTAAGGAGTTGCCTTTGGATGGGAGGGTAGACAGCATAATGGTTGTGCAAACACATTCTCATGCCCGAGGCTCCAAGGTCCCAGGTTCAATCTCCTGCACCACCATAAACCAGAGTTGAGCAGTGGTCTCATAAAAACAGAAACAAGCGGGGGAGTCAGGCAGTAGCGCGGTGGGTTAAGTGCATGTGTTGTGAAGCACAAGGACCGGTGTAAGGATTCCGGTTTGAGCCCCCAGCCCCCCACCTGCAGGGGAGTCGCTTCACAGGTCTGCAGGTGTCTATCTTTCTCTCCCCATCTCTGTCTCCCCATCTCTCTCCATTTCTCTCTGTCCTATCCAACAATGATGACATCAATAACAATAATAACTACTACAACAATTAAAAACAAGGGCAACCAAAGGGAAAATAAATGTTAAAAAATTATTTTAAAAAACAGGCAAAAATACAAAAACAAACAAACACAAAAAGGAGTTGCCTTTGCTGGGATTGCTTTGTTTATTTGTTGTTTGTTTTTATAGTCTACCACTGGCCTCCAAACCTATGTCCCCCCTCAGTACATGTATACCCCCCCAACACACACAAGTACATTGTTTTCAGATGAGAAGCCCAAGGCCAGGAGAGGAGAAATGAGAACAGAGCTGGAGTTCAAGATGCAGCAGCCTTCCTGAGTCTGTCAGGAATCACAAAAGCTCCTCCTCCTTTTTCTTCCTCGTCTTCCTCCTCCTCTTCTTCTCTTCCACTTCTTATCCCTCTCCTTTTCTTTCCTCTCCCCTCTCTTCCTCACCCTTCCCCCCCTTCCCTTCTTTCCTTCCTCCCTCCCTCCCTTCCTTCCTTCCTTCCTTCCTTCCTTCCTTCCTCTCCTTCTTCTCCTTCTTCTCCTTCTTCTCTTCTTCTTCCCCTTCCTCCTCTTCCCCTTCGTCCCACTCTTCCTCCTCCTCCTCCTCTACTCTTTCTCTTCCTCCTCCTTCTTTTTCTTCTTTCTCCCTAATCATATAAATAGGTTTGAAGCCATTCTTCATGTGCAGACCCTAAAAAAAACCAGTCCCCGGGGCTGATTCAGTCCAAAGACGGGGGCTAGCTGGGTCTGGGTCCAGTGGAAAGAAATCAAGTTTGTATGTCATCTCGCAGGGCCTCACACGTTTCAAAGTTGTTTTCTAAAAGGTTTCATCAAAAGTCTGATGGAGCAGGATGTGAGTCATAGTTCATACTCAGTGCTATATTTTAAAAAGCCTGATATTTTCAAATGAAAACTGTTACATCACCCTTTTCAATGAACCAAATGGAACAGAGTTTTATCAGCCATCATCCTTTTTCTTATTGTGGTAAAACACAGACAACACAAGAAGTACCATCGTGCCATTTTTAAGGGCATAGTTGAGTGTTATTAAAGACATACAATTCCGGGCCAGACGGTGATGCACTCAGCAGAGCTCAGGCAGTACTATGTCTGAGGACCTGGGTTCAAGCTCCCGGTCCTCCCCTGCAGGGATGAAGCTTCTTCACAAGTTGTGGAGCAGTGCTGCAGGTGTCTCTCCTTCTCTCTCTATCTCCCTTTCTCTATCCCTCTCTATCATCAAGAAGAGCAGAGGAGGGGAGGGGAGAGGAGGGGAGGGGAGGAAAGGGAAGGAGAGGAGAGGGGAGGGGGGAAGGGGAGAAGAGGGGAGGGGGAGAGGAGAGGGGAGGGGAGAGGAGAGGGGTGAGGAGAGGAGAGGAAGGGAGGGGAGGGGAGGGGAGGAGAGAAGGGAAGGGAAGGGAAGGGAAAAGAAGAGGAGAAGAAGAGAAGGCAAGAGAAAAGGCTTCTGGGAAGGGAGGAGTCTTGCAGCCACCAAGTCCCCGTGATAACCCTGCTGACAAAACAAACAAAAATAAGTATGAAAATAAATAAGTAAGTGTGCAGTCATTAGCACCCCTGGAGCTCTTTTCCTCTTGTAAGACTGAAACTAGGTCTCCATGACCCAGCATTCCCCTTCTCCCCTCTCCTTCTCCAGCCCTGGAAACCACCGTTCCACTTTCTGCCTTTCTGATTCTGACTACTCCCAGTGGCTCTTGGAAGAGGAGCCTCCTGGTCTTTGTTTCTTGATGGCTGGTTTGTTTCCTTTAGCGTGAGGTCCTCAAGCTCCACTCGCTCTGGGCCACAGTGTGGCCATTCCTTCCTCCTTCAGGTTGGGTAATCTCCCATTTATCTATTCCTCGGGGGGCTGATTCCCCCTTGCAGCCACTGTGATAATGCTATTGTGAACATGACGTTGGAGGGAGTAAGAATAGGCCAACCCCTAATAAGCTGCTGTGCCAGAAGAATTCTTTAGGGTCAAAGGCACTTGAGAACACAAAATGCAACATAAAGAAAAACACTCAAACTCTTCTGGCTTCCCCCGTCTCCTTCTCTTCTCTCTTTCTTTCTTTCTTTTTTTTTTAACTTGATAGGACATAAAGTGATAGGGGGAGACACAGAGAGAGAGGGAGAGAGAGAGAAAGAGAGAGACACCTGCAGCCCTGCTTCACCTGCTTCTCCCTGATGGTGAAAACCAAGGACTTGAGCCAGATTCTTCTTGTTGTTTTCCCCTAAAGTGCTTCTCAGTTCTGGCTACGAGAGGTGCTGAAGACAGAATCTGGGGCCTCCTTGTGCAAGTCCTGCACACTACCACTGTGCTGTCTCATTGGCTGTCTTTCTTCTTTTTTGTAAATGCAGGAAAGGAGAAGCTGGGAGATAGCTCACTCGGAAGAGGACATACTTCACCATGTGCGGGGACCTGGATATGAGCCCCGGCCACCACATGGGACACCTGCAGAGGGAAACTTCACAAGTGGTGGAACACAGCTGGACTGTGGTGTCTCTCCTTTCTCTGACACCATCCTCTCCTCTATTTCTTTCTGTCTATCACTCCCTATCTAACAAAAGGAGGAGGAGGTGGGGGAGAAGGGTAAAAAGAAAGGAAGGAAGGAAGGAAGGAAGGAAGGGAAGGGAAAGAAAAGAAAAGAAAAAAAGAAAAGAAAAAGGAAAAAAATGGTTTCTGGGAGTAATGGATTCATAGTGCTGGTACAGAGGCCCAGTGATAACCCTGAAGAAAAAAAAAAAAAAAGCAGGGCAGGAAAGACAAAAACTTTGGGGAGTACTTGAAGTGGAGGGATTGAACCCCATTCCCTTAACCCCACCCCAGAGAGTCCCCACCCCTCTGGAAATCACCAACCTACCACTAGGAATCTCTGCCGGGGAGATAGTATGGTATTCACACACTGGACAAGACTAGCAAGTGAGAGGTTCCAAGTTTAAATCTTTGAACTGCTAGAAGTCAGAACTGAGCAGTGTTCCTGTCTCCCTGTCTCTCTCAAATAAAAAATAAAGATATATATTAAAATTTTTGATAGAATTGTGCTAGTGATTTAATAACGGTTTACAAGATTGCAGGGGTATAGTTCACCCTCGAGTATAGTTTCACCTGCCACCAAGGTTCTGTGGGTTCCCACCCCATTAACCACTCAAAGAGTTCTCAAAGAGTCTTAGAGAAGGTTTGGGACGACTTCTTCTTCTCCTTCTCCTTCCTCCTCCTCCTCCTCTTCCTCTTCTTCTCCTCCTTCTCCTCCTCCTTCTTTTCCCCCTCCACCGCCCCGTTTTCTTCTTCCTCCTCCCCCAGATCCCCCTCTGCCCCTTTAGTGCATCACAGAGCCCCAGAGACCTGTACTTGTGTGATAGCACTGAGTAACCTTGGTTCAATTTTTCCTCCTCCTCCTCCTCCTTCCGTTTTTCCTTAGTGACTTAAATCATGTTTCCCTTTAGATTAAGTAGGTTTTTTTTTTTAAATTTGTGTGACTAATTTTCATATAACTGTGTTACTCCTGCTTCCAATTTTATTTATTTATTTTTCTTGCCTCCAGGGTTATTGCTGGGGCTAGGTGCCTGCACCATGAATCCACTGCTCCTGGAGGCCAATTTTTGCCCCTTTTATTGCCTTTGTTGTTTTATCATTGTTGTGGTCATTATTATTGTTGTTATTAACATAGTTGTTATTGGATAGAACAGAGAGAAATGGAGAGAGGAGGGGAAGACAGAGAGAGGGAGAGAAAGATAGATACCTGTAGACCTGCTTCACTACTTGTGAAGCGACCCCCCTGCAGGTGGGGAGCTGGGGACTCAAACCAGGATCCTTGTGCTGGTCCTGGTACTTTGCACCACCTGTACTTAACTCGCTGCGCTACCGCCTGACTCCCTATTTATTTATTTATTTTTTAATTGACATCAGGTTTATCGTTGGGGCTTATTGCCTGCATGACGAATCCACCACACCTGGGGGCCCTTTCTACTTTTCTTTTTTTGGGGGCAGGTTATTGATAGAGACAGAAAGGGCTGAGTGGTGGCACATTCAGTTAAGTGCACATAGTATATATGGTATGAAGTGCAAGGACCAGCTCAAGGATCCAGGTTTGAGGCCCCAGCTCCAGCTCCCCACCTGCAGGGGAGATGCTTCATAAGTGGTGAAGCAGGTCTGCAGGTGTCTCTCTTTCTCTCTCCCTATTTACCCCTCCTCTCTCAATTTCTCTCTGTCCAATCCAATAAAATGGAAAAAATGTTCACCAGGAGAAGTGGATTCATAGTGCCAGCACCAAGCCCCAGCAGCAGCCTTAGAGGCAAAAAGAAAAAATAGAGAGAGACAGAAAAACTGAGAGGGAAGCAGGGAGGAGGGAGAGGGAAGGAGAGAAAACACCTGCAGTACTGCTCCACCACTCATGAAGCTTCCCTCATTACAGGTGGGGACCAGGGTCTTGAACCCATGTTGATGTGTACGCTCAACTGAGTGTGCCTTTGCCCAGCCCCAGAGAACTGGAAGCCATCTTAAAGCACTGTCAGGGGTTGGCAGGTGGTGCCTTCATGGTGGAATGTTCTCAGGAGGATAAAGTCAGGCTGCATTTCTTGGCTTGGAGAGGTGACCTCAGGAAATGGTGAAGTTAACAAATTCTATTAAAACGGCACATGTGGTGGTAAGAACCTATCTGTGTGAAGTAGCGTCTCTCTGTCTCTCTCTCTCTCTCTCTCTCTCTCTCTCACACACACACACACACACACACACTCACTCACACACACACACACACACACATGCTGATTCAGTATGAAGGAGTCAGTGTAAGGGAAAGGTGAGCAGAGGCCACATGCAGAAGAGCCCTTGGCTTGACTTCATGCTCTGTAACTACCACCATGACCCTAATGGTGTTGCTGGCCTTGCACAGAATAAACTTGCTCTCTCTCTCTCTCTCTTCCTTCCTTCCTTTCTGATAATGATGATGGTGATGACTGAATTTCATGTGTGTATATATACTTACGCAGCTGCCACCCCAGTCAGTCACAGAACACCTCTACTTCCGCAGAATGATCCCTCATGTCCCCTCACCCAGCCCCAGGCTTGCTGTCACTAAAGCTTAGCACTGTCATTTCCAGGACCCTGTAAACGCAGTTGTGTGATCTGCAGGCTTGCTTCTGCCTTTTCCCCCTCGGTACCAAATTCTGAAAGTCAGGGAGCTGTTATCGGGTGTTCTTTCCTGTTGGTTGTGACATCTGGATCCACAATGGTTTGCCCCTTTCCCTTCTGGTGGCTACACTCTATTTGTGTCCCAAAGAGGAGGACACAGGCTGTCCTTGCTCATGAGTGAGCACCTAGAAGAATTCAGGATTCCAACCTAGGGCCTCATGCATGAAAGTCCTATGTTCTGCCATCAGCCTAGTTCCTTCGTACCAGTACATTTTTACATGAAAAGAAAACAAAAACAAATGGCAACCAGGGTTGAGAGACAACAAATGGTTCTGTAAGCAACTCTCATGCCCAAGGCTCTGAGGTCCTGGTTTCAATTCCAGGCACCGCAGTAAGCCAAAACTGAGCAGGGCTCTGGTTTAAAAATCAGTAATGAGGGGCCACATGGTAGCATACTTGGTAGAGCAGACCTAATAACATGTTCAACGATCTGACTTCAAGCCCCCAGTCCCCACTGGCAGGGAAGAAAGCTTCACATGCAGTGAAGCAATGCTGCAGGTCTCTCTCTATCTCTATCTCTCTCTCCCATCCCAATTTCTCTCTGTCTCTATCTGAAAATAAGTAGATAGATAGTTACAAACTCCAAATCTAAACAATGTCTCTGATTCTAGAAATCAGGGCCCCCTGCTCTGACAGGAATCCCATCTTCACAGTGTTAATGTGTCTTGGCCCCTGAAGAACCGCTTCCCCCAAACTGTACTTTGAGGCAGATTTTCAGGCACTAGAGATTTCATAAGAAACAACCTCCAGGGACTGGGCAGTGGCACACTTAGTCGAATGCATGTGTTACAATGCTCAAGGTCCCAGGTTCAAGTCCCCAGTTCCCACCTACAGGGGGAAAGCTTCAAGAGTGGTGAGGCAGTGCTGCAGGTATCTCTCTGTCTCTCTCCCTTCCTATCTCCCCCTTCACTATCTATTCCTGTCTTTATCCAATAAATAAATAATTAAGATATTTTATAAAAAGAAACAGCCCCAGTGGGTGAGGCGCTGGTGCACCCACTAGAGCACACGTGTTGCCACGTGTGAGGACCCAGTTCAAGTCCCCAGTCCCCGTTTGCAGGGAAGAAAGTTTGACAAGCAGTGGAACAGTGATGCAGGTCTCTTTCTCCTCTCTCTCTCTCTACTTCTTTCACTCTATCAAAAAGGAGAAAGAAAGAAAGGAAGGAAGAAAGAAAGAAAGAAAGAAAGAAAGAAAGGAAAATAAAGAAAGAGGAAGGAAGGAAGAAAGGAAGGAAGGAAGGAAGGAAGGAAGGAAGGATGCAGAGAGACCAAAAGTTTGCTCTAAAGTGGAGCTGGCCATGCTATAACCCTGGCGGCTGTAACTAAAGATGATGAGAATACACTCAGGCTGCCTCTCTGCTTTGGACTCCACGCAGCTCAGAGCAAACCAACTACCCACCGCCTACCTGGCAAATGGACGGGCCCCCGGACATGATGCTTCCAAACCTCCCCCCTCCCCGCCCCCGCCACCCTCAGCATATTCTTTGTCCCTGTTTAGCTGCCCCCAGAGTTTTCTTCTTTTTCAGTTTCTACTTTTTTAAAAACGAATTTCTCACAGATACTCAGTGGAAGGAAGGAGGGGAACAAACAAATGCTAGAAGTCAGAAAGCAGCCAGAGGACTGCCGCCCCCCCACCTACCCCGTCCCCCAGACTCCTCCTCTCTCACCTACTTAAAAAAAATTTTATTTATTCCCTTTTGTTGCCCTTGTTGTTTTATTATTGTTGTTGTTACTGATGTCATTGTTGTTGGATAGGACAGAGAAATGGAGAGAGGAGGGGAAGACAGAGAGGGGGAGAGAAAGACAGACACCTGCAGACCTGCTTCACCGCCTGTGAAGTGACTCCCCTGCAGGTGGGGAGCCGGGGGCTTGAACCAGGATCCTTACACTGGTCCTTGAGCTTTGTGCCACGTGCACTTAACCCGCTGCGCTACCGCCTGACTCCCTGTCACCTGCTGTTAAGATCTGATCACCAGGGGAGGCGCCATCACCTTGATGGCCTGACCTCTGCCATCTGTGGTCTCTGTGGCATCAGAGCAAGGTGCCTCTCTGACTTCTTCAATAGCTCACATTTTGTCCTTTATTCTCCCCCCCTGCCCCCATGTGCTGTGAGGTTAGCTTCCTGTAATCAGATGAATTACTGTGCCCACAACGGATTACACAGACCACTTTGTTCCTTTATTGGACTGTTGGGAAATCCATGATATATTTTCCCATGTTTTTCTGTGCAAAAGTAAATGCATCATGACGTTTCCGACAGACAGACACACACATACACACACACACACACACACACACACACACACACACACTTTAACTTAAGGACGTGTGGGACCAGAGTACCACCCAGCTCAGCTCTGGCACAGGCAGTGTCAGGACTGAACCTAGGACTAGCTGCACATTAATACTAGTCCTGTGCTCTACCACTGAGCTACCTCTCCGAATGGACATACACACACACACACACACACACACACACCACATACACACTTTATTCTTTAAAAATTTTTTTAAAAATATTTATCTATTCCCTTTTTTGCCCTCGTTGTTGTTTTTAATATTTATTTATTCCCTTTTGTTGCCCTTGTTTTATTGTTGTAGTTATTATTGTTGTTGTTATTGTTGTTGGATAGGACAGAGAGAAATGGAGAGAGGAGGGGAAGTCAGAGAGGGGGAGAGAAAGACAGACACCTACAGACCTGCTTCACCACCTGTGAATCGACTCCCCTACATGTGGGGAGCCAGGGGCTCAAACTGGGATCTTTATGCTGGTCCTTGTGCTTGGTGCCACGTGCACTTAACCCACTGCGCTACCGCCCGACTCCCAAAATTTTTTTTAAATTACCTTTATTTGTCTATTGGCCAGAGACAGCCAGAAATCGAGAGCAAAGGAAGTGATAAGAGAGGGAAAGAGACAGAGAGAGACCTGCAGCACTGCTTCGCTACTCACAAAGCTTTCACCCTGCAGGTGGGGACCAGGGTCCTTATGCTAACATGTGCGCTCAACCTGGCGCGCCACCACCCGGCCTCAACACACTTTGTTCTTAACCATCCCAAACAGACCTATTTCCTTCTGTCCCACCAGCTAAAGCCAGAGGCAGCACATTTAAATGAACCCTGGATCTAGAACTCTGAATGAATGGTCCGTCAGATTCAAAGGGGATTGAGAAGTCGGTGAAATAGCTCGCCAGAAAGTTCACCTGTTTTGGGAGGCCTCACAGCCCTGTAAAAGAATTCAATAATAAGCCAAGAAGTGAAGAAGGAAGCAAAGGGAGGTCTTCACTAGGAAATTTATCAGTGAGAGAGTCATAATAGGAGGCAGGGGCTGGCTACAAACACACCAAGCAACGAGGTATAGTGGACAGAAAGAAGATAGTAGCCCACTATCAAGAGTGAGGAAACTCAGCATCTCGGTGGGAAACCTTCTTTATTTTCCCCCAGAGCACTGCTCAGCCCTGGCTTATGATGGTGTAGGGGCTTGAACCTGGGACTTTGGAGCCTCAAGTATGACAGCCTGTTTACATAACAATTGTGCTATTTACCCTCTGCCCTCGATGGGAAATCTTATAGCTGGTTTACATATGCTGGAATTTCTCACACTCTTTCATTTTTATTTTGCAAGTCATCTGTCCCATAAGCAGGGGTCCCCTTCTTTAGAAATGGTGACACTTTGTCCTTGGTGTTTTGCTTGGGGGTTGGACAGACGTTGTAAAAACAGGACATGAGAAAGACAGACAGAAAAACAGGACATGCTGGAAAAAGGCACAGTATCGTAAAAACAAGACCTGAGAATCTAAGAACCAGAATGCCTAGGGGGTGTGAGGCCACTCTGGAGGGCCTTCCCTGAGACCGTTCCTTCAAGTTAACCCTTGACACTGCCATGCGTGCAAGCCAGGTCCACTCTGGGAAGAAGCTTTGGAGCTGTGGTTTCTCTGTCCCTTTCTTTCTCTTTCTCTGCCTCTCTGTCTGCATCTGAAAAAAATCACCCCTAAGCTATGAAGTCCCAGAGATGACCAAAACAAAACAAAACAAAACAAAACAAAACAAAACAAAACAAAAAAACTGACTGCGAATCTGAATTAGGAAGCAAAACCCCCTCTCTACCATGAAGCCTCTAGGCTCCTTCATAGCCACAAGCCTGAAAGTCAGCTGATCCATCGGCCTGGTGAGGCCCCAAGGACCCTTCTTCCCTGACAAAGGACCTATTTGCTCCATCCTATTGCCCCTATCAGGCACAGTTGGGCAGGTCATTGTCACTGACTCTAGTCCTGCCCCACCCCCACCGTTAGCCCAGGCCCTGAATCCAAGCAGAGGGCCTGCCTACACTTGAACCACTAACCTGGTTTGCAGTGACATCACAGAAGGTTATGTGCTTAGCTACACAAGGCCTTTTCTTTTTATATTAAACTCCAGCCTGTGCTTCCAGAGGGACCCAGTTTGGGCAGTCATGGTGGACTCTCTACGCTGTAGAGGGACTAATGGCTCCAGTGAGGATAAGCCCCTGTGCCCAGTCAATCAGCACAGAGCCTTGCTAAGAAAAGTTCTGGGAGCACATTTGCTAGAGCACACACATTACTATGTGCTAGGACCTGAGTTCAAGTCCCCTGACCTCCACTTGTAGGAGGAGGAGAAGCTTCATCAACAGTGAAGCAGTGCTGCAGGTGTCTCTCTGTGTCTCTCTCTACTTCTGTCTCTATATAGAAAGACAGAGAGAGGGAGAGGGAGAGGGAGGGAGAGGGACAGGGAGAGAGAGAGAGGGAGAGAGGGAGAGGGAGAGAGAGTGGGAGACAGAGAGAGGGAGAGGGAAAAGGAGAGGGAGAAGGAGAGGGAGAGAGAGTGGGAGAGGGAGAAGGAGAGGGAGAGGGAGGGAGAGGGAGGGAGAGGGAGGGAGAGGGAGAGGGAGGGAGAGGGAGGGAGAGGGAGGGAGAGGGAGAGGGAGGGAGAGGGAGAGGGAGAAGGGAGAGGGCGAAGGAGAGGGAGAGGGAAAAGGAGAGGGGGAGGGGGAGAGGGAGAGGGAGGGAGAAGGAGAGGGAGAGGGAGAGAGAGGGAAAAGGAGAGGGGGAGGGGGAGAGGGAGAGGGCGAGGGAGAGGGAGGGAGAAGGAGAGGGAGAGGGAGAGAGGGAGAGGGAGAGAGTGAGGGGGGAGGGGGAGAGGGGGAGGGGGAGAGGGAGAGTGAGAGAGTGAGAGGGGGAGGGGAAGGGGAGGAGGAGAAGGGGAGGGGGAGGGGGAGAGGGAGAGGGAGAGAGGGAGGGGGAGAGGGAGAGGGGGAGAGGGAGAGGGAGAGGGGGAGGAGGAGAGGGAGAGGGAGAGGGAGAGGGAGAGGGAGAGGGAGAGGGAGAGGGAGAGGGAGAGGGAGAGGGAGAGGGAGAGGGAGAGGGAGAGGGAGAGGGAGAGGGAGAGGAGAGGGAGAGGGAGAGGGAGAGAGAGAAAGAGAAACAAGTCTTTGGGAGCAGCAGAGCTGTAATACAGGCAGCCACAGTGTTAACCCTGGCGGTTCAAAGAAAAGTTCCCATACACAATGGAATACCACTTAGCTGTTAGGAATGGTGAAGTCTCCTTCTTCACCTCATCTTGGATGGAGCTTGAAAGAATCATGTGAAGTGAGATTAGCCAGAAAGAGAAAGACGAATATGGGATGACCCCACTCATGGGCAGAACTTAAAAACAAGGACAGAAAGGGGATGAACTGGGTGTGGTGTATTGTGCCAAAGCAAAGGACTCTGGGGAAAGAGGGCAGGGGAGGAGATGGGAGGGCAGCTGGGGTCCTGGTGCATGACTGTGGAAAGAACCAAAGTTGGGGGTGAGCATATTCTGTAGACGCCTGTCACAGGGAGGTAAAGAGCGTACCCATGGACTGACTTGCTAACGCCCACGTCCAGCAGAGTAGCAAGTACACAAGCCAGACCTCCCACCTTCTGCACCCCATAAAGACCTTTGGTTCACACTCCCAGAGGGATAAATAACAGGGAATCTGGGGGAGTTGGGCAGTAGCGCAGCTGTTTAAATTCACGTGGCGCAAAGCTGCAAGGACCGGCATAAGGATCCTGGTTCGAGTCCTTGGCTCCCCACCTGCAGGGGAGTCACTTCACAAGCGGTGAAGCAGGTCTGCAGGTGTCTATCTTTCTCTCCCCCTCTCTATCTTCCCCTTCTCTCTCGATTTCTCTCTGTCCTATCCAACAATGACATTAATAACAACAGTAATAACTATAACAATAAAACAACAGGGCAACAAAAGGGAATAAATAAATATTAAAAAATTAAAAAAACATACCCATGTGTAAACATTAAGCCTCAGTAAAATGAAGTATAAAAAAAAAGTTCCTAAGTCTTAAGTGAATCCTGGGTAAGGGATCAAAAAACTGCTATCTCAAAAGATAGCCTTAAAAAATGTTAATCTTTCACGCCGTGATGCTCGAAGGAAGTTGTTACTGAGATATCCATACAGAAACAAGTCCCTTCTCCCAGGTACCATGTAATGGGGAGGGTGAGGCAGAACTTAAATTGTTTACTGTGCCTTCTTTGACTTCCAGACATTTTTTTTTTCTTTTTGCCTCCAGGGTTATCACTGGGGCTTGGTACATGCACCATGAATCCACTGCTTCTGGCCACCATATTTGTTCCTTTTGTTGTTGTTGTTGTTGTTGTTATTATTGTCTAAGCTTAGATTAGTACCTTCACCTCCCTCCACCTCTAATCTCTTACTCGGTGGCATGACACACTCAGGGTACCCACCTCACCCTACAGAGCAAGCTGTTCACTTGTTTTCTCTGCATCTTGCCTTCTGATCTCCCTGGCTGCTAAGATCAGAAGTGAGTTAAGGCATGAAAGGCGCTGAAAACAGTGCCTCCAAACTACGGACACCATGTACTAGCTGGGGACAACCAGTTACTGCCACCCCACAGGGCTCTCTGCAGGCATCCCCGGCTTGGTGTTTGGCACAGCTGAAGTCCTCAATTAATCCAGGCTCTAAGGATCTGTGGTTAGGACCACGACTTCCTTTTCAAAGCCTTCGACTGTCTGTTTTTCACAAAGGCACCACAGCGTGTATTCAGCTGAATTCTGTTTTCTTTGTAAAGCCGACCACATCAGTTTCATCATTGTGGGAAGAGGACCCTTTTCCTTTTAATTCTTTGTCTTCCATCAATCTTCCCTTCCTCCCTCCCTCCCTCCCTTCCTTCCTTCCTTCCTTCCTTCCTTCCTTCTCTTCTTTCTTTCTTTCCTTCTTTCTTTCTAACTTGGTAGTAAACCAAGGTTTTGTGATAGAAAGTCACTCTTTGAGTTTCAAGCTTTTATCTTTCTTTTTTCTTTTAATTTAATTTTGATTTTTTTTTTCTCCAAGGTTATCACTGGGGCTTGGTGCCAGCACTACGAATACACTGCTCCTGGCAGCCAGTTTGTTTTCCATGTCACTGGACAGGACAGAGAGAAATTGAGAGAGGATGTGGTCCGGGAAGGTGGCACAGTGGATAAAGCATCAGACTGTAAAGCATGAGGTCCTGAGTTCAATCCCCGGCAGCACATGTACCAGAGTGATGTCTGGTTCTTTCTCTCTCTCCTCCTATCTTTCTCATGAATAAATAAATAAACTCTTAAAGAATAGGTTATTTAAAAAAAAAGAAAGAAATTGACAGAAGAGGAACAGATAGAAAAAGGTAGACACCCGCAGAGCTGCTTCACTGCTTGTGAAGCAATCCCCTGCAAGTGGGGAGCAGGGGACTCAAACTTGGATCTCACACAAGTTCTTACGCTTAGTACTATGTGCACTTAATCGGGTGCACGACTGCCCAGCCCCTTTTTCTTGCTTTTCTTTTTTTTTTAATGAACTGACTGATTTTCCCCATTGGCTCCTCTGAGTTTCATTTATCTATTTTTAAAGCATTTATTAATCAATAAGAGAGACAGAGAGAGAGAGAGAGAGAGAAGAGAGGACCAGAGCATGGCTCTAGTGTATGTAAGGCCTGGGACTGAATTCAGTATCTCATTCTTGCAAGTAACCACTGCCTCACCTCCTGGGTCAAGTTCCTTTGAGTGTGAACATGACAAGAGTGAGTGCAACACAGTAGACAGAGCTCACCCCATCCTGTGCCCTCACCCCAACCATGCCTACAGGCTCTGAACCTGGCCTCTTCAGATTCATGTGACTTAGTTTCCCCAAGTGGCCTCAGTAGAGCCTGCCTCTTGTCACCTTGTCTCATATCCCAGGCTGCCCTAACACCTACCGACACATCCCCTTTCAATGATTTCTTAATCTGAATGGCTTTTCAGCCCTCCCCTTCGCCATTCCTTAGGGGACATACCAGTCAGGTGTCTTTCTATCTCTTTCACTCTCTATCTCCCCTTCCCCTCTCAATTTCTCTCTGTCCTATAAAATATAAGAAAAAGAAAATAATTTATGATAAAATAAAAGAGAATGAGAATGCAATAGTACACCTTGTAGTGGTGGGTGTGGAACTAGACCATGTAATCCTACAATCTTGGAACCCACTATAATCACACACCCCACACACACACAGAGAGCGAGAGAGAGAGAGAGAGAGAGAGAGAGAACACCTTGTAAGTTGGAGTCCCTAGATTCAATTCCCAACACTGCACATAAACCAAAAAGACAAAAACAAACAAAAAAACCACAAATAGGACACCAAAAATGGAGGCGTGGCACTCTGGGTTTTCAAACACATATACCAAAATAATAATAATAATAATAATAATAATAATAATAGATAAAATAAAATAACACGAGAAATGGAGTTACATCTCCCCCAATTCACACAGCACATACGATGAGATGAGACCAGGAAAGGCCATGACCAGGAAGGTTGTTCTGAGTAGGAGGCAATGAGGCCTCTACCATCTGCTTTTCTAGCTCTAAGCAGGGAAGAGAGATAGCTCACCTGGTAGAGTGCACACGTTACCACACCCAAGGACTCGAGTTCAAGCCCTTGACACCACTTGGGAGCAGCTGTGGGCAGGAAGGGGTGGAGGCTCATGAGAGGAGCAGCAGTGCAGTGGTGTCTTTCCTTCTCTCTCCCTCTTTCTGTCTCTCTCCTTCTGTCTTACACACTACATATTTAAAAAAAAAAAAAAGAACAGTGAAATTGCACGAGTACAAAAAAGCCCAGTAATAACGCTTATGACAATAAACAAATAAATAAGTCAATAAATAATGAAAGTAGGGTGTCCATTTTTCGGTATATCCGTACACTTTCCTTAAAGAGGCTGCCAGTCACAGGGTGTGACTTAGTGATGACAGGGAAGGCCTCCTCCTATCTGTCTCTCTCTCTCTATGTCTCTCTCTTTCTCTCTGTCTTTTTCATCTCCAGGGTTATCAAAGTCATGGCAGTTTGAATCCACTGCTCCTGGCAGAAATTTTTTCCATTGTATTTGATAGAACAGAAAGAAATTAAGAGATTATAGACTGATAGAGAGGGAGAGAAAGATAGACCTGCAGACTTGCTTTGCAGCTCGTGAAGCTTCCCTGCTGCAAGTGGGGAGGGGGGGCTCGAACCCAGATCCTCGAGAGGATCCTTGCGCTTTGTACTACTATGTGCGCTTAACCGGGTGCACCACCACCCATCTCCCAGGCCTCCCCTTTCCCGCTCTATTTCCTCCTTTCCCTATCACTTTCTATCACATCAATTTTTAAAAATGGTCACCAGGAGCAGTAGTGCAGGCATTGAGGCCCAAGCGATAACACTGATGGCAAAAAAAAAAAAAAAGATTTCCCGTAACAGCTAGAAATGAGACAAACGAGTAAGTCCATCATTGAACCCCACCTACAAACGAAACCACAATTCTAGCACATTCACCGGGGCCAGAGCTTCGTGATCTCTGATCCACCATTAGCAGTAATGGAGATGGGTTCTGTTCAGCCTGTCCTTGTAGTGGGGCTGTGGAAGGGGGCAGGGAAGAGAGCTGTCCTGAGGCTGACTCTCTCCCCAGCTCCGAGGTCAACTGTCTGGACACCACCAATAACAACCACAGTTAACCCACACTATCCCTTTCATGCCTTCCCTTCAGTCTCACGAGCACAAACGCATGATTAAAGATGAAGGTTCAGGGGGCCAGGTGATGTCTCGTGCTGTAGGATGTACACTGTCTTGCACAGTGTCCCAGGCAGGAGCCCCTCTCTTATCTAACATGTGTCTATACGGACTGGGCGGTGACACACCCGGATGTGTGCACACATCACAGTGCACAAAGACTGAGGTTCAAGCCCCCAGTCCCCACCTGCAGGGGGGAAGCTTCATGAGTGGTGACACAGGGCTGCTGGTGTCTCTCAATCTCTCTCCCTCTCTATATCCCCCTTCCTCTCAATTTCTGGCTCTCTCTATCTAATAAATAAATAAAAAGATAATAAAAAAATTTTTAAGGTTGGGAGTCGGGCGGTAGCACAGTGGGTTAAGTGCAGGTGGCTCAAAGCACAGGGACTGGTGTAAGAATCCTGGTTCGAGCCCCTAGCTCCCCACCTGCAGGGGAGTCGCTTCACAGGTGGTGAAGCAGGTCTACAGGTGTCTGTCTTTCTCTCCCCCTCTCTGTCTTCCCCTCCTCTCTCCATTTCTCTCTGTCCTAACAATAATGACATCAATAACAACAATAATAATTACAACAATAAAAAGAAAGGGCAACAAAAGTGAATGAATAAATAAATAAATAAAATATTAAAAAATTTTTTTTGAGGTTAAAAAAAGCCACTGAGAGAGGCAGATTTGTAGTACAGGCACCAAGTCCCAGAAATAACCCTGGTGGGAAAAAAAACTAAATAAAATTAAATAGAATATATATTAAATAGAATATACATATATTTAAGTAGTAGAATATTTATCTCCTGGGAGTGGTGGAATAATGCAAGCATTAAGCCTCAGCAATAACTTTAGTGACAAATAAAGACTTAAGGCACAGAGAGACAGAGCTGTACAGAAAGGGTCAGACCCCTGGCCCCCAGACTCCATGTTCTGTGCCCCCACTTACTCTCTCACACACACATGGCTCACAGGACATGAGCAGGTGGTGACAATGAATGGAACACCAACTCAGGGCTCATTTCCAGCTTACCCCACCTGCCTCCCACCAGAACTTCTGTCACAGACATTCAGGATCCCCCACCCCCATTGCAAAAAGTCCCAGGTTAGAACCACCTTCCTGGGTCATGGAAAATGAGAAAGTAGAAAAAACAAAACAAACAAACAAACTAACAACAACAACAAAAGCCACCACCATTCCCAGCCACACCGTTCCCACTGCAGAACTAGTCAGGCAGGGTGCTGACCTAGGCTGCTTGGTTCTCTCGTGATGAACAGCCTCCCCGAAACGTGCCCAAGTGGGCTGGGTGACATTCTCGGGGCTCAAAGCTTGTCATTGCATCTTGGTTGTGGCCACAAAGATTAGTCAGGATGCTGAGGTTCCGGATCGATACTATAATGATCCAGATACATAACATCACTGTACAGCCCGCCTGGCTGCCAGGAGTGAAGAAAACTCCCAGGTACTTTACCAGGGGGGGCTCAGTCACTTACTCCGACTGGTTCTCAGCCGGGTACAGTAAGAAACTGAAAGAAGCAGTCACCACCGAAATATCCTGATGATACCCAGTGACTCAAGCCCTCCCCGCCCCCCCACCAGGGGGCTTGGCCCCTTTCATTCACACCCATGTGAAACCAGGTGGGTCAGGGCCTGTCAATTTCACTTCCTGTTTCCTGCAGGCTTCAGGGAGCCAGGAGGAGGAAGGGAAAGGGAGGGAGGGAGGGATGTCTGGACCAGCCCACTCCTATTGGAACTCTAGCATATCCCTGGATCCCTGGCCTGGAGTGAAAGATGGAGAGGAAATGCTTCCAGTTTTTCACCATTGAGCATTTCCCCTCAGATCAGGTACTAGACAGGGCTGCCCACGATCACTATTACTATTCAACATAGTGTTGGACGTTCTTGCCATAACAATCAGGCAGGAGCAAGGAATTAAAGGGATACAGATTGGAAGAGAAGAAGTCAAACTCTCCCTATCTGCAGATGACATGATAGTATACATAGAAAAACCTAAGGAATATAGCAAGAAGCTTTGGAAATCATCAGGCAATACAATAAGGTATCAGGCTACAAAATTAACATTAAAAAATCAGTGGCATTCCTCTATGTGAACACTAAGTTAGAAATAGTTGACAGCTAGTGAAATTGAAACAGTTATCAAAAATCTCCCCAAAAATAAAAGTCCTGGGCCAGATGGTTTCACAAATGAATTCTACAAAACCTTCAAAGAAGAACTAGTAACTCTACTTTTAAAAGTCTTCCAGAAGATTGAAGACACTGGAATACGCCCTGCCAGCTTTCTTCCAGAAGACTGAAGACATTGGAATACTCCCTGCCAGCTTCTATGAAGCTAACATCACTCTGATACCAAAAGCAGACAGGGACACAACCAAAAAAGAAAACTACAGACCAATATCTCTGATGAACATAGATGCTAAAATACTGAACAAAATTCTAGCCAACCGGATACAGCAGTATATTAAAAAGATTGTTCATCATGACCAAGTGGGGTTTATCCCAGGCATGCAAGGTTGGTTTAATATACATAAATCAATCATTGTGATCCACTACATCAACAAAAGCAAGACCAAAACCACACGGTCATAACAATAGATGCAGAGAAAGCCTTTGACAAAATACAACATCCCTTTATGATCAAAACACTACAAAAACTGAGAATAGATGGAAAATTCCTGAAGATAGTGGAGTCTATGTATAGCAAACCTACAGCCAACATCATACTCAATGGTGAAAAACTGGAAGCATTGCCCCTCAGATCAGGTACTAGACAGGGCTGCCCTCTATCACCATTATTATTCAACATAGTGTTGGAAGTTCTTGCCATAGCAATCAGGCAGGAGCAAGGAATTCAAGGGATACAGATTGGAAGAGAAGAAGTCAAACTCTCCCTATTTGCAGATGACATGATAGTATACACAGAAAAACCTAAGGAATCCAGCAAGAAGCTTTTGGAAATCATCAGGCAATACAGTAAGGTGTCAGGCTATAAAATTAACATTGAAAAGTCAGTGGCATTCCTCTATGCAAACACTAAGCTAGAAGAAATTGAAATCCAGAAATCAATTCCTTTTACTATAGCAACAACAACAAAAAAAAATATCTAGGAGTAAACCTAACCAAAGAAGTGAAAGACTTGTATACTGAAAATTATGAGTCACTACTCAAGGAAATTGAAAAAGACACAAAGAAGTGGAAAGATATTCCATGTTCATGGGTTGGAAGAATTAACATCATCAAAATGAATATACTACCCAGAGTCATCTACAAATTTAATGATATCTCCATGAAGATCCCAAGCACATTTTTTAGGAGAATAGAACAAATGCTACAACTGTTTATCTGGAACCAGAAAAGACCTAGAATTGCCAAAACAATCTTGAGAAAAAAAAACAGAACCGGAGGCATCACACTCCCAGATCTCAAATTGTATTATAGGGCCATTGTCATCAAAACTGCTTGGTACTGGAACATGAACAGACACACTGACCAGTGGAATAGAATTGAGAGCACAGAAGTGAGCCCCCACACCTATGGACATCTAATCTTTGACAAAGGGGCTCAGACTATTAAATGGGGAAAGCAGAGTCTCTTCAACAAATGGTGTTGGAAACAATGGGTTGAAACATGCAGAAGAATGAAACTGAACTATTGTATTTCACCAAATACAAAAGTAAATTCCAAGTGTATCAAGGACTTGGATGTTAGACCACAAACTATCAGATACTTAGAAGAAAATATTGGCAGAACTCTTTGCCGCATAAATTTTAAAGACATCTTCAATGAAACAAATCCAATTACAAAGAAGACTAAGGCAAGTATAAACCTATGGGACTACATCAAATTAAAAAGTTTCTTCACAGCAAAAGAAACCACTACCCAAACCAAGATACCCCTCACAGAATGGAAGAAGATCTTTACATGCCATACATCAGACAAGAGTTTAATAACCAACATATATAAAGAGCTTGCCAAATTCAACAAGACAACAAATAACCCCATCCAAAAATGGGGGGAGGACATGGACAGAATATTCACCACAGAAGAGATCCAAAAGGCCTAGAAACACATGAAAAAATGCTCCAAGTCTCTGATTGTCAGAGAAATGCAAATAAAGACAACAGCGAGATACCACTTCACTCTTGTGAGAATGTCATACATCAGAAAAGGTAACAGCAGCCAATGCTGGAGAGGGTGTGGGGTCAAAGGAACCCTCCTGCACTGCTGGTGGGAATGTAAATTGGTCCAACCTCTGTGGAGAACAGTCTGGAGAACTCTCAGAAGGCTAGAAATTGGACCTACCCTATGATCCTGCAATTCCTCTCCTGGGGATCAATCCTAAGGAACCCAACACACTCATCCAAAATGATTTGTGTACACATATGTTCTTGGCAGCACAATTTGTAATAGCCAAAACCTGGAAGCAACCCAGGTGTTCAACAGCAGATGAGTGACTGAGCAAGTTGTGGTATATATACACAATAAAATACTACTCACCATTTTCAGCCGATCTTGGATGGACTATGAAAATTTCATGTTAAGTGAAATAAGTCAGAAACAGAAGGATGAATATGGTATAATCTCACTGTCAGGCAGAAGTTGAAAAACAAGATCAGAAGAGAAAACACAAGTAGAACCTGAACTGGAATTGGCATGTTGCACCAAAGTAAAAGACTCTGGGATTTTTTTTTGGGGGGGGGAGAATACAGGTTCAAAAAGGATGACAGAGGACCTAGTGGGGGTTATATTGTTATGTGGAAAACTGGGAAATGTTATGCATGTACAAACTATTGTATTTACTGTCAAATGTAAAACATTAATTCCCCAATAAATACATTTTTAAAAAAGAAAGAAATATGGAGAGGATTCAGAACTCCAGCCCACCCTGCATTCTAGATCTGTCTGTCCGTGCTGCATAGCCTGAGCTGGGTGTTGTCACGAGGAGCTACAGGTGGCCAAAAAAAAAAAGGACACAGTTCTTTCTCTTCATGGAATGCACTGCCCAAGGGGTGGGGTGCAAACTCAAGTATGAAAGGGGTGATCTGTGCTCAGGGGGCTTTAAGAAGGCTTCTCACAAGAGGAGGCAGATCAGAGTCGAAGACTGATGACAGACACCAAGCTGAACGTTCTCTGTCCCTTCACATCTGTGGGTTCAGTTACTCTCAGAGGCTAGAAGCCTCCCTGTTATTTTCACTTTATGGAGGGGAGATGTCCTTTGACTGTCCCCAAGGCACATAGCGGCTCTGAGCAAAACACAAGGACCGGCTGATCCTCTGAGGCTACAGTGGAATCAGGGCCTGGGAAATGGCACAAAATAAGGTGACATTGACGGAGAAGCTTTGGAGTCCACAACACAGGCCAAAGGCCACACCACGTGCCTAGTCCACAGACATGGAGCAGAGGGGCTGCTTTGTGAAAAGTAAATAAATGAGAGGGCTGGATGGTGGCAGACCTGCTAGAGTGCACATGTTATGCTGGGGCCCACGCGGGGTGACTCTCAGCAAGGAAGGTAAGCTACCAGTTCTCTCTCACTAGCTCGAGGGCTCAATGATATAGACAAGAGACACCAGGGAGAATTCGAACACTCTCGTTCATTGGAGAGTGGGCTTAGGTTTAAATAGAGATTCAGACAAAGAACATTTTTCAAATACGTCAGAAATTACAGGTTTCTTAAAGGTTAGCTTGCCCCTATGGTAGGGGGCTGGTATGACAAGAATTGATGTGATACATAAAGGTCAAGATAATTAGTCTCCTGATGCAGGCATTTAATTACCCAAAGGCATTTGAGAATAGGGGTTAAACCAGCAGGGTGGGATAGAGAGAAGATAAGCAAGGTTTGATGTAAATTAAGGACATCAAAGGACACTGTTAGGAGTGTGTGATAAGGTGTGTTCTCCTTTGTGATCAGAAGGTGAGGTGAACTTTGAGAAAATGAACCTTCAAGCAGGCAGCCACATTACCTGCCAGCAGGGATAAACTAAGTGCAAGAGGGTGTGGGCTTTCTATGGGCTTGAGAGGCTAACAAGGGAAAGCTGAGTCTGGAAGACTTCTTCCCTCTTGGCTCATCTCTATGACGAGAGAGCCTAACAAGAGGGGTGTCTTTCCAGACCTCCATCCAAGGATGGGAGAGCTCCCGTAAGCTCAACCAAGTTTTCACATAGTCCCACAATATTACAGTGCATGAGGACCCAGGTTCAAGCCCCCAACTCCCACTTACAGGGGGGAGGCTTCATAAGTGGTGAAACAATGTTGCAGGCCTCTCTTTCTCTCTCTAAGAAAAAGAAAAACAAAAAAGAAAGAAGCCACCAAAAGTGGTGGAATTGTACAGGCACTGAATCCCAGTGATAACCCTGGTGGTAAAATAAAATAAAAATAAGTAGCAGCCCAGGAGGACACAGCAGGAGAGCAGAAGGCTCACAAAGATGACGTCAGAGTTCAATCCCCAGCACTGCATGTACCAGAGTGATGCTCTGGTCCTCTCCGTCTCCGTCTCCGTCTCCGTCTCCGTCTCCGTCTCCGTCTCCCTCTCCCTCTCCCTCTCCCTCTCCCTCTCCCTCTCCCTCTCCCTCTCCCTCTCCCTCTCCCTCTCCCTCTCCCTCTCCTTTTCCTTCTCCCCCCTCTCTCATTAATACATACATCTTTCTTTCTTCCTTTTATTTTTATTTTTTAGACAGAGATAGAGAAAAATCAAGATGGGAGGGGGAGATAGAAAGGGGGAGGACAGACACTTGCTCCACCACTCATGAAGCTTCCCCCCTGTAATTGGGGAACTAGGTGTGGGGCTTGAACCTGGGCTCATATGCACTGTATGTAGCCTGTGTGTTCAACCAACTGAACCACCATCCAGCCCCTTAAGTATTTCTTATAATGAGGCTAATGATTTCTCTTAGAGAGAAGCTCATGTCAGTGAGCACATTTGTAAACTGTAAAGGGACAGACAGATGTCAGTGGCCGGTCACTGCTGTACTATTGTCACTTTCAGAGCTCGTTCATCTGCTTTGGAATCCAGGGCTGCCCCCATCCAGACAGCAGATCCAAGGGATAGGATCTCCATTCCTCCCTCGTCCTACAAACCCACCAGCTCTGACACTGTCCTGAGATGCCTGCCCAAGCAACAAACCCCACTCAGTGCTTCTCAGAAAGATGCTCCCACCTCTGCCTTTTAAGAAAGACCCCTAGGAGTGATTCCCTAAGGAATCACCTCAGCGTACAGGTGGCCCTGGAGGGTAGGTGGACTTTCTGATGAAACACTGGAGAATGAACCCAGGACCTTGAACTCGAGATGAAACTGAGTTGACCTTTCAGGTCTCCATTATTATTATTTAAAGAGAAGGTGAAAGAGAGAAAGGCATGGATGGAGAGAGAGAGAAAGAGAGAGAGACCACGATACTAACAGATTCCCCTCCCACACCCACATTGTACTGGGGCTTGAACCCAGGAACTTGGCTCTACCAGCTGAGCCATCTCCCAGCCCCTAAGCTTTCTTTCTCTTTCTTTCTTTCTTTCTTTCTTTCTTTCTTTCTTTCTTTCTTTCTTTCCTTCTTTCTTTCCTCCCTCCCTCCCTTCCTTCCTTCCTTCCTTCCTTCCTTCCTTTCTTTCTTTCTTTTTGCCCCTAGGGTTATCACTGGGACTCAGCCCCTGCACTACAAAGCCACTGTTCCTGGAGGCTATTTTTTTCCCTTTTGTTGCCCTTGTTGTTTATCAATGTTGTTATTATTATTATTGTTCTTGCTGTCATCATTGTTGGATAGGACAGAGAGAAATCGAAAGAGGAGGGGAAGACAGAGAGGGGGAGAGAAAGACAGACACCTGCAGACCTACTTCACTGTTTGTGAATCGACCCCTCTGCAGGTGGGGTACTGGGGGCTTGAACTGCGATCCTTATGCTGGTCCTTGTGCTTCATGCCATGTGCGCTTAACCCACTGTGCCACCACCCAGCCCCCCTCCCCTGATGGTATTTCAGAGTCCTTAGATTCTACCTAGTGGGCATCTAGAACAAGTGGAACCAAAGATTTGAGAAAATGCTATAACAACTCAGCTGACACAGGCCAGTTTTCCAAGTCTCCACACAGTTTGGCTCTATTTAAGCTACATGTTCACAGGCAGATATCAGTCCAGATGTTCCAGACCTGATAGGATAAAACATGGATCATGTAGGGAATGATCTGAGCTGCAATTGACTAGTGATGTCTGCAGGGGACACAGGGAGAGAGTAATAGGTACAGTGGCACACATGTTCAACATAAACAAAACAGCCAGCCTCGGCCAATCTGGATTCACCAGATGTGTAGACCTCGGGGGCCATCAAGGAATCCTCCCGGGCCCCACATGGGAGCAGGTTGATAGTATTCTGTCAGCTCCCTGTCACCTCATTTTTGATTGAAAAGTCCCCTGTCATCTCTCACATTTCCACTCAGGAAACCGCGGAACAGAAGAGACACTAAGATCCCACTTGCCTTGATGGATTCATTTCGAGACAACTTCACTCAAGAGCCAGCTCTCTTCTGATTTCATTTGTCACCATCAAAGATGGGGGCTGAGCAGAGGCAGGGGGCAAGGGCCATGGACCAGTAAATCACCCGTTTTTCTGCCCAGAGGAATACTCCTGGGGTAGCAGCTAGGTCCTCAGGGCCCAGCAGAGGAGAAACCTTCTGAAATGAGCCCCCCCCCCCCCAATCCCATCCCTTGCTGCAGCTGTGACAATAGCCCTTAGAGAACTGGAAGTGAGACAGAACCAGGCCACTTGGACTGCAAGGCCCAGAGAGAGTGGTGGTGCGGCCGAGGTCACATAGCAAGGCTCTTGCATCCGTTCTTACTTTGGCTCATCACCTAGGCACCGTGCAGGGCTTCCGGCTGTGTGGTCCAGGAATGTCCCCACCCCTTTCTCAGCCCTCACACCAGGGGCGACAGCAACTCCGGAACCAGGTTCTCACAGGCTGGTGAGCGGGGGCTGCTGAGGGACAGGGACTAAGGCTTTCATGAGCAACTACTTGGTCCTCGATGGGTCAGCCCAGTGAGACTGAGAGGCCATCCTCAAGGAGATCATCACGCTGTGTGGCTGGAACCCAGCCCTGGTTGGTGGCCACAGAGGGGAAGGACAGTTTCATGCATAGATGGGGCAGATTCTGTGTACACTCAGGCCAGACACAGGGCTGAAAAAGACTTGACACCCAGACCCTCAGGGGGCTTAGAGTCAAAGCAGTGACAGCAGAGAGTATTCGAGCACTGGGGTACAATGCAGCCACAAAAAAGCATAGGCTACTGAGCCAGGACCTAGCTCCTTGGTTAGGGCCCATGCTTTATCGTACACAAAGCCTTGGGTTCAAGCCCTGGCACCACAGGGGAGCATTACAACACCAGGGGGAAGTCTTACCTCCAGATGGTGGAGCAGTGCTATGGTCTCTGTCTCTCTCTCTCTCTCTCAGTATATAGACTTAAATGAAGTGGTTAAAAAACAACAGTGCGGTTAATAAGCGCATGTGGTGCAAAGCACAAGAACTGGCATAAGGATCCCGTTTCGAGCCCCCGGCTCCCCACCTGCAGGGGAGTCGCTTCATAGGCAGTGAAGCAGGTCTGCAGGTGTCTAGCTTTCTCTCCCCTTCTCTGTCTTCCCCTCCTCTCTCCATTTCTCTCTGTCCTATCCAACAATGATGACATCAATAATAACCACAAAAATAAAACAACAAGGACAACAAAAGGGAATAAATAAATAAATGTAAAAAATTTTTTTAAAAAGTGGAAAAAATCAGCTAGGGAGCTATGGAATAGCATATACATTAAGCCCAGGTCCCACAAAACACACACACACACACACACACACACACCACTGCTACCCTCAAACAGACTCATTTCACAGGCCTGATAATGAGTAAAAGAAACCAGTGAGAAACAGGTCTGAGTGTGGTCTGGGAGGTGGTACAGTAGCTAAAGCACTGGGCTCTCAAGCATGAGGTCCCAAGTTTAGTCCCAGGCAGTATATGTATCCGAGTGGTGCTCTGGCTCTCTTTCTCTTTCCTATTATCTCATGAATGAATAAGTAAATATTTTTTGTTTTGATAGGACAGAGAGAAATTGAGAGGGGAGGGGAACATAGGGGGAGAGAAAGCTAGACACCTGCAGACCTGCATCACTTGTGCAGGGGCTCGAATCAGAATCAGGATCCTCGCGCTGATCCTTGTGCTTTGCACTGTGTGCACTTAACCCAGTGCATTACTGCCTAGCCCTCCCTCCATAAAATATTTTTAAAGAGGGGGGAGAGAGAGAGAGATCCATTCATACGGAGCACCAGGAGAGAAGACACTAAGCAATAGTATTGGAGGTCAGAGCAGTGCTTACTGAGCTACCAGAGGGAGGTAAGGGATGGGAAGAGGCATCAGGAGCTGTCTGGTGGGACAGGACTATTTTAGATCTTGAGCTGGGTGTGTGTGTGTGTGTGTGTGTGTGTGTGTGTGTGTGTGTGTGTCTGTGTGTGTGTACACATACGCTCTAACCTTCACGATCAGGAGATGAAAAGGCCTGAAACTTAAGCACTGTTCCAATGCAGTGTGACTTCAACTTAAAAAAATAAAGAAAAGAAAAAGATAAAAAGGCACAGCCAACAACGGTTTTGCCCCCGCGTCTGAATCCTTCCTGTGACACGGGAGCGTGGAGACTCAGAAAAGTCTCTGCATCTGTGCTCCCTGTGGATCATGGGGACAGCGTGTCCGTGCAGCCTGGCCACTCAGTCTGGGGGTCGAGGTGGGGGACACACTGTGGCTGGGAGGGGCTGCTTTGCATTCTGAGCTTCCGGGGGAGTGGTGGGGTGGCTGAGCTGTGTGCATGCAGGTGGGCCATGTCTGCTGGGAACAGGGCCATGGCAGGTGGGGAGTCAGTGAAAGCAGTGGCTTCAGCCTAGGGTGTGGAGGCTCTGGGATGCAGTGACCTAGTTTTGCCAGGAGCCTGGGCTAGGGCAGATGGCTCAGTGAGAGGCAGAGGGAGCCCCAAATAGCAACTCATTTTTGTACCCCAGAACCCCACCGGTAAACAACAGATGACTAAAAACAGCAGTGGGGGATGGAGGGGGGCCTCTGGTCTAAGCAGAGAACTGGAGGTTAATTCTGCATTTTCTACACTGAAAAGAAGGACCTCCCAAACTTCACAGAGACTTTTTAACATATGACTGACTCCAGACTGAAGTCCAGTGCTTAAGCAAAAGGGAAGAGACTGTATTAGAAAGTGAAAAAAAAGAATGCTCAGGAGAGGGGACTAAGATTTTTGGTAACAAATCTAGACGCACTGTCCCATGGGGGGTGGTGGGGGACTGATTTGAGCATTGCTGTTGCTGTTGTTTTTTTTTATAAAGTTTTACTTTTTCTTTTTGTGTGTGTTATTGATTTTTAATTTTTTAATACATCTCTTTTCTACTTAAAAAAATTTTTTTAAATATTTATTTATTTCCATTTGTTGCCTTTTTTTTACTGTTGTAGTTATTATTGTTGTTATTGATGTCGTTGTTGGATAGGACAGAGAGAAATGGAGAGAGGAGGGGAAGACAGAGAGGGAGAGGGAAAGATAGACACCTGCAGACCTGCTTCACTGCTTGTGAAGCGATGCCCCTGCAGGTGGGGAACTGGGGACTCGAACTGGGATCCTTACTCCAGTCTTTGCGCTTTGTGCCACCTGTGCTTAACCCACTGCACTACTGCCCGACTCCTCTCTTTTCTATTTTTTATTTATTTATGAGAGGGATTGGAGGAGAGAGGAAGAACTAGACATCAGGCACATGTGCCTCCGGGTGCTGCTGGTGACTGAACCTGGGACCTCATGCTTAAGAGTCCAACGCTTTTTCCATTGTGCCATCTCCCAGACCACTGATTTTTAATTTTTTAAAAAAAAAATTTTTTTAATATTTATTTTATTTTATTTATTCCCTTTTGTTGCCCTTGCTGTTTTTTTTTTATTGTTGTAGTTATTATTGTTGTTGTCGTTGTTGGATAGGACAGAGAGAAATGGAGAGAGGAGGGGAAGACAGAGAGGAGGAGAGAAAGATAGACACACCTGCAGACCTGCTTCACCGCCTGTGAAGCAACTCCCCTGCAGGTGGGGAGCCGGGGCTCGAACCGGGATCTTTATGCCGGTCCTTGTGCTTTGCGCCACCTGCGCTTAACCCGCTGCGCTACAGCCCGACTCCCCTGATTTTTAATTTTTAAAAATGTATTATTTTTGGACTCCATTTCCAATCCAATCCCCAATCCTGCAGGTTCTGCCTCCACAGGCAGGTGGCCAGAATAAATGAATGAATCAGGACTGGCTCTTACCACAGGGGGAATAGCATTGAAGCTGACCAGAGGCGGGCTGGGGAGAGGCTGAAGGGATTGGGAGAAATTGGGGGCTCCCTTGGGCCTCAGAAGCCTCCAGGAAGGAAAGACTATGCCCCACCCCACAGCAGGCCTGGATCAAAACAAAGGAAACGACTCCTCTGGCCTTTTAAGTGGACAGGTGCCCTCCAAATCCCCAGCCCAGAGTTTTTTGTTGTTGTTGTTGTTGTTGTTGTTGTTTTTTGCAGGGCCATCACACACAGCGGTTCTATAAGGCATAACCACCAGGGCAGAGCTGGGTATGAGGGGACCATGGAAGCCAGCCCAGTGTCCAGAGGGGAATGGAATTTAAAAATCTCACTCCAGGGGGACCCAGACTCAGTAACTGTGGCCCATTTTGGGGGGCAGGACACCAACTAAGGATAGGCCTGGGGCTGAGGACATGCTGGTCAGTGAAGGTGTGGATGGATGGACGGACGGATGGATGGATGGATGGATGGATGGTGAGTGGGTATGTCGGTGGATGAATGATGGGTAGGTGGTTTGAGGGACGGATGGATGAGTGGAATGATGGCTAAATGGAGGGATGGATAATGGGTGAGTGGGTGGATGGATGGATGGATGGAGGGATGGATGGTGGCTAAAAGCAGAAAGCATTCTCACAGAAGCAGAGTCCACAAGGTTAAGTTGGTGGGATTCTTCAGCCCATTGTTCAGGGTCTGGTTGTCTTGGTTACTGTTAACTTTTCCTGCATAGCTGTGTCTGGGGAAAGTTTAGCCTCAGGATTTAAATGCTTTGTGACCTGTCAAGATAAGATACAACACTATGGGGCCAGTGTTGGTGGTGGGGGGTACCTTTCTCAAGGTCTCCTGTTATCTGTGGCTTCTCTCCTTCCTACAGTTTGGTTAATTAACTCTTTATTTGCCTTGACACTTTTTCCCACTTCAGTTTCATAGATTGTACCTTTAATCCCCAGCACCACATGCCAGAGATGAGTAGTGTTCTGGTTTCTCTCTCTCTCTCTCTCTCTCTTACAAGTAAGTAAATTCTAAATAAATAAATAAATAAGGCTTCTCTGGTCTTTTCCCAATACTGCCCCAGCTTCTGCCCACCATCCCTCCCCAACACACACCCTGACTGTGGTCACACTCAGGCTGCAGGACAGACACAGAGAGCTGGGGACCCTAGCTATAGTTATGACACTGACAAGCACAGAGAAGCCAGCTCTGGCTGCCAAGTCCTCAGCAGGGATGCGTGGAACCAGCTGCCTGTTTGGGTCCTTACTTCTTGCAGGCCCAGAAGGAAGACAGACAGGCTCAAGTCAGAACCCGCGATCAGAAGCCAGGGTCCCGGGTCCCAAGCGCAGAGCACACAGGGAGTATTCTAGATCAAGTCAGGGCTTCCCAAGAGGCCTGAATCAGCAGGATGTGGTATCAGCTTGCTCCATGTTGTGTGGGGGGAGGGGCACACCCCACATGCCACCTACCACCACTCATATCTCTGGACACTCCTTAGGCCCTTGAACCATCCAGCCTGGAATGGGGGTGCCCCCCAAGCCCCAAGACAAGCTGTGCACACAAAGCCCAGAGGCTATAGGGAAAGAGGATAAATATCAAGGCACCCAGAGAACCTTCTGGAGTTTTGGCTTCATTTCATTTGGGAAAGTCCCTTCCTCTCTCTTGGGCTCAATCTCCTGGTTTACCGGTAAAAGATCAGGTCCCTGAGGTTCCATGGTACCTTAAAACCTGTGGGTGTCCAAACTGGGACTTATTCTTACTGAGTCAGAGGAAAACAAGTAGGTATAGAAAACTCCCCCCAAAGGTGGGGCGTTGTCTAGGGATTTAGATATAGAAGCCACTGTGAATTTCACCAGAGTCAGACATTTTGCCACCTGCAAAACATCCTCAAAGATGTTGTGGGCTGACTGGCGACTCTTATACAATTCTCTCCATCCACCATGCTTTGGGTTTGATGCGCCTTTGCCTATGAATCTGGAACACATCATGTCTTATACTCGCCGAGCTTCTCTGAGAACAGAAAACTCGTGGAAGATGAGGATTTGATCCCTGCATCCTTGTGTCCTCACACCCAGAACTGTGCATTTGTTTTCATCAGAACCATGGCTGCTATTTCCAAGAAGAGAACCTGAAGGGCACATAGTGTCTGAGCGAATCTCTCTATGAACAGGAAAGCTGAGATGCAGAACATGCACTGGATGTAGCCAGATACCAGGGCCTGGATGGGATGCTCAGTGCTGTGATTTTGTTAATGCTGCTTCAGATCATTCCATATGCTCCTGGAAATTCAAATCTAATGAGATTTTGGTTTTTTTTTAGATTTGGGAGAGCTAACACATTTATTTAAAAACAAGCAAGAGGCACAAAGACATACTGGAGAATAAAGAAAAAAGTCCTTCTGCTAGAAATGGACCTACCCTATGATCCTGTAATTCCTTTCCTGGGGATAGATCCTAAGGAACCCAACACACTCATCCAAAAAGATCTGTGTACACAGATGTTCTTAGCAGCACAATTTGTAATAGCCAAAACCTGGAAGCAACCCAGGTGTCCAACAGCAGATGAGTGGCTGAGCAAGTTGTGGTGTATATACACAGTGGAATACTACTCAGCTATATAAAAAAAATGGTGACTTCACCGTTTTCAGCCGATCTTGGATGGACCATGAGAAATTCATGCTAAGTGAAATAAGTCAGAAACAGAAGGATGAATATGGGATGATCTCACTGTCAGGCAGAAGTTGAAAAACAAGATCAGAAGAGAAAATACAAGTAGAACCTGAACTGGAACTGGCATATTGGGGAGAGGGGTGGAGAATACAGGTCCAAGAAGGATGACAGAGGACCTAGTAGGGGTTGTATTGTTATATGAAAAACTGAGAAATGTTATGCATGTATAAACTATTGTATTTACTGTTGACTATAAAACATTAATTCCCCAATAAAGAAATAAAAAAAAAGACTCGGGGGGGTGGTGGTGGTGGAGAATACAGGTCCAAAAAGGATGACAGAGGACCTAGTGGGGGTCGTACTGTTATATGGAAAACTGGGAAATGTTGTGCATGTACAAACTATTGTATTTACTGTCGAATGCAAAACATTAATTCCCTAATAAAGAAATAAAAAAAATCCTTCTACATATCTAAACTATGGTTAAGTCTACAAAATGGCCACCAAGAGCAGTGGATTTGTAGTGCCAGCACCGAGACCCAGCAAGAAGCCCGGAGGCAAACAAAGAAACAGATGTACAGGAAGTAAAACTGGTGTGCCCTTTTAGGAATATCCTAATTAATGATAAAATAGAAAGAATCCAGGGGAAAAAAAACCCAGCATAGAATGAGATTTCATAAGAAAATTTGATAACATGATAAGGGAAGACAAGCTTTTAAAGAGTGATATTGAAGCTAGCACCCTCTTCTTCATGAAAAAAAAAGAAACTTTTAATTAGTCACACATAGTTATTTTCAATAAAACAAATTATATCTCCCACAATGTCCATATCAAAAAAAGCAGGTGGATTAAAGATGAATACATAATTAAATAAAACATAATACTTAAACAGGAGAAAGTTTTTATAACTTGAAGACAGAGTTGCCTCTATACATGATACAAAGCCCCAGAAGCCATGTAGAGAGAGAGAAAGATTAATGGTCACATAAAAATTTAAAACTTAATAACAGAGGACATTGGGCTCCTGGTGCATGATGGTAGAAAAGGACTCAGGTTGAGGGTACGTGTCCTTTGCAGACATCTATCATGGGGAGATGAGAAACTGTTCACAGGTGTTATTAACTGTATTGTAAGCCATTAACCCATCAGTAAAATGATTTAAAGAAAAGATAAGATGAAACTTAAGATACCATGAAAATAAACAACCCACAGAAAGGCGGATTGACACAAAATATTTACCACACTTGTAGACAATTGTCTACAACCTTCTAGACAATCCCAAGAAAAACAAAGAGTATGAATAGATAATTAACCAAGGACAAAATACAAATGTTCACAAAACATACAGAAAATGTTCAGCCTCCCTGGTCACTAAAGAAACCACCATCTTAAACACAGTGAGTTATTTCAAACCCACCACGTCAGTGAAAGTTTACACTGTCAGCAACAACCAGAACTGAGAAGCCAGGATGCTCTGACCTTGGCAGCCATCATGGCCACCGACTCAACTCTCTTAAAGGAGCCATTCCAGTGTTATCTTTCCAAACTGTAACTGCTTGTGAGCACAGAGTGACTCTGCACCTGGATTCCAGCCTCAAAGATACTAGTGAACACAGGAGCCTAACGGCATGTGCTCTCTTAACTGACAAGGGAGTGGACCAAACAAGGATAGAGAAAAGGATGAGCCTAATCAGAGTCTAATCATGTTTTTGAACAGTTGTGCCAATATTAAAGAGAATGGCATAAATAAACCAAATAACCTCACGTGAGGTCACTTACAAAGGATCGGAAAGTGAAATAAAAAAGGAAACAGTTCCGTAGTAGTAAGTCCAGTACCATCCCACTTTGTAAAATAAATCATTAAAGATTTAGAGCAAACAGTAACTCATGGTTACTTACACCTGAGGAACTACAGACTGAAGGGGTAATATTTTGCTAAAATAATAAATAAATAAATAAATAAATAAATAAATAAATATGTGGGGCTGAGCAATGACACACTTAGTTGAGTGCACACAATATAATGCACAGGGACTAAGGTTCAACTCCCCCTCCCCTCCTGCAGAGGGTGAAGCTTCACCAGCCCCTAAAACAGTGTTACAGTTCTCTCTCTCTCTCTCTCTCTCTCTCTATATATATATATATATATATATATATATATATCTTTCCCCTCTCTTTTTCTTGCTGTCATGCCAAGTAAATCAATAAAATCTTTATATTATAAAGTACGTTGGTTGCTGTGCTTTAAATGTCTCTCAATGACACATGTAATTTTTAGTAATATGTTAGTGTCTATTTATTTATTGGCTAGAGACAGAGAGAAAATGAAAGGGGAGAGGAATATCAAGAGGGAGAGACAGAGACACGCCTGCAGGCCTGCTTCACTACTCATGAAGCACCCCCCCTGCAGATAGGAAGCAGGGACTCACACTAGGATCCTTGTGCATTATAACATGTACACTCAACCACATGTGCCACGACTTGGCCCCTAATTTTTATTTATTTATTTTTTAATGAGAAGGATACAGAGAAAAAGAGATACAGAGATCACATAGTGTTTCTCCCAGATATATATATGAGAGAAAGACTGACCAGAGCACTGCTCATCTCTGGCTTGTGATGGTGCAGGGAATTAATTGAGCCAGGGACTACGGAGCCAGCATATCTAATTCTGCACATATATACCATGTGTGTGTGTGTGTGTGTGTGTGTGTGTGTGTGTAATTAGGAGAAAATAAAAACAGTATTCTAGTATATCCTCAAGGCCACATAAAGTCATTGTCATTTGCATCTTAGAGCTTCTGCCACTTGCCTGAGAGGCCTGCCTGCTCAGAGCTGGGAAGAAAACTCTAGAGCCAGCTTGGCTGAGCAGAAAGCCAGAGGACCCTTCCCCACCACAGCCCACCCTCCCCAGACCCAGGTTGAGGCGTGTGAACCGCTGTTTGGGCAGGTGGGGACCATGGCGGCCAGAGGTAGCAGAGGCTCACACAGTGTTTCTCCTAGGCCTGCATCTGCCACTTCTGATCCTTGATGTGCACTGCACTCTGGGGCCAACACACACACACACACACACACACGAAAGCAAAAACAAAAGCAAGTGCCAGCCACCTAGAGAAAATTACTATTTTGTGCATATCAAAACCACACTGAGATTCCACCTCACACCTATGAGAGTGAACTCCAGCAATAAGAGAAGATAAGTGTTGGGAAGGATGTGGAGAGAGAGAGAGAGAGAGAGAGAGGAGAGAAATACTACACTGCTGGTGGGAGTGAAAATTAGTTATGGGACATATACTCAGCAGAGTATTATGCAGCAGTACAAAAGATGATATTGTGTCCTTTGGGATACAGTGGATGGAGTTAGAGATTATACTCAGTGAGGCAAGTCAGGAGGTGAAAGACACCTATAGACTGGTTTCACTCATATGCAGAATGTTGGGAATTGACATTCTGGAATAGGAATGTAAAAAAAAAATAGCTAAGTGTCAACTTATATTCAACACTGTGAGAGAACTCTAGTGCTTCTCTATGGGGGTGGGGATGGGGACACAGACCTTTGGTGATGGGAGTGGTGAAGAAGGTGGGGCAGGACCATACAAAAGAGACAGAAAAAGAGAGAAATATCTTGGAAGATATCTTCCAATAGTTCAGTGCATTTTTAAATTTAAAAAACAGCTAGTCCTGGCATGTCTGCTTCTTTATCTTTCCTTAAAAATAAAGATTATCGAAGTTATTTCCTATGTCAATCAACTCATCACCAATGTTTAAAAAAAAAAAAAAAAAGGAAGACATAGCCGTGTGTTCAGCAGTGGCATTTATCTTATCTGCTATTTATCTCACCTTCCTACCCCCCCCACCCCTAAGCTAACCTAAGCTACAGGCACCAAAGGTCCCATCAGAGATAAAATGCACCAGGCACAGAGATGACTAAAATACACCATACCTCACACCACACAGCAGAAGTCATTCTGGGAGGATTAAAGGGCTAAAGAGAGAGAGAGAGAGCGGAAAAAAAAAAATCACAGAAGGAAAGAATAAAGCTGATGAGAGTATTTCACAAACCTCTGTGAGGGGGAAGACTTTCTAAGTCTAAAGCTATGGGAGAAACCACAAGAGAAAAGATCACGAGATTTGGCGACCTAGCATTCCGATACCCCGTCAACAATGTGAACAGAGAACTAAAGGCCAAATGCAACCTGGGGTGGGGAAGCCGCAGCAAATTTGACAAAAGTATTAGTCATATAAACAGTTCACACAAATCAACAATTAAAAATACAAATAGGGGGTCAGGCGGTAGCGCACTGGGTTAAGTGCTGGTAGCGCAAAGTGCAAGGAGGGGCGTAAGAATCGCGGTTCAAGCCCCGGCTCCTCGCCTGCAGGGGAGTCGCTTCACATGTGGTGAAATGGGTCTGCAGGTGTCTCTCTTTCTCTCCCCCTCTCTGTCTTCCCCTCCTCTCTCCATTTCTCTCTGTCTTATCCAACAACGAACAACATCAACAACAACAATAATAACAACAGCAAGGCTCCAACAATAAGGGCAACAAAAGGGGGAAAATGGCCTCCAGGAGCAGTGGGTTCATGGTGCAGGCACTGAGCACCAGCAATAACCCTGGAGGCAAATAAATAAATAAAAATAAAACAATCACTGAGGTTATAATACTCACCTCGGGGAAAGATTAGACCAGTGCTATGCTTCAGGGTAGCTGCTAAATTTAGATGTGGAATAAATGTAAAATAAATTTAAAAGTGGCTTCTTCAACAAGCCACATTTCAAGTGATCAGAAGCCACATTTGACTGATTGCAAATCTACTGAATGTTGAAGCTATAGAATATTTTATCTGGGGCTGAGTGGTGGTGTACCAGGTTAAATGGACATAGCATGAAGCGCAAGGACCGGCAAAAAGATCCCAGTTCAAGCCCCAGGCTCCCCACCTGCAGGAGGGTGGCTTCAAAAGTGTGAAGCAGGTCTGCAGAGGTGCCTGTCTTTCTCTCCCCCTTCTCTGTCTTCCCCTCCTCTCTCAATTTCTCTCTGTCCTATCCAATAAAATGGAAAAAATGGCTATCAGGAGCAGTGGATTCATAGTGCATGCACTGAGCCCCAGAGATAACCCTACTGGGAGAAAAAAAAAAAAAGAAGAAGAATATTTTTATCACTGCTAAAAGAAAAAAAAATCTCACTGGAAAATGTCGTCATTCCCCCCCCCCCCCACAAAAGAGTGACTACCACACACATTAGAAATTCAGCTTCCTCAGGAGTCAACAGGATGCAAATTAAGCCAAGGGAACATTCTCTCCTCACCTAATTAGGAGCAAAGTAGATGACGCAAACGGAAAAGTAAAGACTTGGATTAATGAAGAGCTATTTAAAATTCTCAGCCTGGTAATTCAGTTGCTGAGAATGTAGCCTAAAGTTACACTCAGGAATACAGAAAGTCATCTGTATACAGAAAGTTGTGAGTTTCTGTATAAAGTCAGAAAAAAAACCTGGCCTGGCTGTCTCTCAGGAGTGGCTATGGTCACTAAAAACTCCTTCCTCAATGGATAGATTGGTAAACCATCAACAAATTTTTGTTTAACTTTCTGGGAGTTGGGAGATAACTCACCTGGCAGATCACTCACTTTTCCAGGGATGAGGACCCAGGTTTGAGCCCCACCTCCACCCCCACCAACCACCACATGGGAACACCATACACAGGGGAAGCTTCAGAAACAGTGGCGCAGCGCTGTGGTGTCTCTCCTCTGCCTCTGCCTCTCACCCCCTCTTGGTCTCTTATCCTCTATTAAAAAGAAAGAAAGAAAACAAAGGCAAAAGGTCCACGAGGAGTAGTGGAATTACACAGGTGCAAAGCCCCAGTGAAAAACCCTGGACCCTGGCTGGAGTCGATAGCACAATGGCTCTGCAAAGAGACTGTCATGTCTGAGACTCCAAAGTCCCAGGTTCAATCTCCAGCACCACCACAAGTCAGAGCTGAGCAGTGCTCTGGAAAGAAAAACAACAAAAAACAAAAAACCCCAAAAACTGGCACCAAAAGGAAGAGAGATTTTTCAAGAGGATCTAATGACTTGGGAAATGGCTATAAAATTCATATTTTTGCCAGGAACCATTTCTCTGCTTGATAGATGATAAGCTTTGAAACAATGGAAGCCCTCAAGACAAGTTTAATTCTCCCCCCCTGGGCAGGCCATTTCCCCTCAGGTAGACCATTTATCAGAAATAGTGACACAACACATAGTTGTGGTAGCAAACATGATTTCATCCATTGTATGTTGCAAGGAACATTCCCCTTTGAAGATTGCTCCCCCTCCTCCTCCTCCAGCACTTCCACCCCCTTCCCCAAAGCCTTATAATGCCTGTGTACACAATAAAATTTTGCAGCTTGATCAGAAACCTGTCTTGCTGTCGTTCTTTCGTGTCTCATGTCCCTGTCATTCCAGGTCTTTTAGGTTCCTAGCCCCTGTTCACCGCCCTGCTGGCCGGGGCATATTTTAATAATTGAAAACTAGACAGTGAGTATAGCATTAATTATGAAAATATGAGAACTCTACAAAAATCAATCAAATGACAGAAATAAACAGCCTGAGATAACAGGGAGGAAGAGGTTTGTTTTTGTTTTTCATTTGCTTGTATATCAGAGCACAGCTCAGCTCTGGCTTGCCCTGATGCTAGGGATTAACATGGCAGCGTTGGTGCCTCAGGCATGGAATTTATATATATATATAACCACAATGCTATCTCCCCAGACACTATTATGAGATAACGGGATTCTGAATGTTCTTTAAGCTGATCAGTAGTTTCTGAATTGCTAACTGTCATTGCTAATGACAGTTCGCTGCTTCTTTGTAGAAACCAAGGAGCTTTGAGAGATTCAGAGGAGGGGGCAGCAGGGAGCTCGCCAGGAAGGGGTCTGCTTTGCCCTGTGTGTCACCCAGGCCTAAGCCTGGTACCCTCTACAAGATTGGAGGGAGCTTCAGTGCTGTGGCATCTTCCTTTCTCCCTTTGCCTCTCTCTGGCTCTCTTTCTGTCTGAAAAAGTGAAGCCCCGGCGAGGGAAAAAAAAGAGAAATAAATAAGGGTGCTGGGTGGCAGCACATCCAGTGGAGCACATACATTATCATGAGTAAGAGCCCATGTTCGAGCTTCTGGTCCCCATCTGCATGGAGGATGCTCCATGGACGGTGAAGCAGGTCTGCAGGTACCTACCTATCTTTCTCTCTCCCTCTGCCTCGCCCCCTCCCCTCTCAATTTCTCTCTGTACTATCCAATAAAATAGAATGGGGTGGGGGGAAAGGGAAGGGAAGAAAAGGGAAGGAAAGGAAGAAAAAGAAAGCAAAAGAAATACATTTTAAAATTCAAAGGAGAGCTTGGAGCTAGAGCCAGGACCTAGGGGTATAAGATGAGCCTTAAAATTCTCTCTGGTTGTGGGGTCATAGCCTCACAGAATGGAAGAAGATCTTTACATGCCATACATCAGACAAGAGTTTAATAACCAACATATATAAAGAGCTTGCCAAACTCAACAACAAGACAACAAATAACCCCATCCAAAAATGGGGGAAGGAAATGGACAGAATATTCACCACAGAAGAGATCCAAAAGGCTGAGAAACACATGAAAAAATGCTCCAAGTCTCTTATTGTCAGAGAAATGCAAATCAAGACAACAATGAGATACCACTTCACTCCTGTGAGAATGTCATACATCAGAAAAGGTAACAGCAGCAAATGCTGGAGAGGGTGTGGGGTCAAAGGAACCCTCCTGCACTGCTGGCGGGAATGTAAATTGGTCCAACCTCTGTGGAGAACAGTCTGGAGAACTCTCAGAAGGCTAGAAATGGACCTACCCTATGACCCTGCAATTCCTCTCCTGGGGATATATCCTATGGAACCCAACACATCCATCCAAAAAGATCTATGTACACATATGTTCTTAGAAGCACAATTTGTAATAGTCAAAACCTGGAAGCAACCTAGGTGTCCAACAGCAGATGAGTGGCTGAGCAAGTTGTGGTATATATGTACAATGGAATACTACTCAGCTATTAAAAACGGTGACTTCACCATTTTCAGCTGATCTTGGATGCAGCTTGAATCATGTTAAGTGAAAGAAGTCAGAAACAGAAGGATGAATATGGGATGATCTCACTGTCAGGCAGAAGTTGAAAAAACAAGATCAGAAGAGAAAACACAAGTAGAACCTGAACTGGAATTGCCGCATTGCACCAAAGTAAAAGACTTTGGGGTGGGTGGGTGGGGTGGGGGAGAGTACAGGTCCAAAAAGGATGACAGAGGACCTAGTGGGGGTTATATTGTTATGTTGGAAAACTGGGAAATGTTATGCATGTACAAACTATTGTATTTACTGTTGAATGTAAAACATTAATTCCCCAGTAAAGAAATTAAAAGAAAAGAAAAGAAAAAATTCTCCTCTCTGATGTGGGCAAGGCCATCTGGGGATTCTCAAGGTCAAGGTCGTGAAAGAAATGATGGGGGCAGAACCTGCACTATCAGTACACAGCAGGCAGACCACTGCTTGTATTGCTGAGGGGCGGCAAGACACATATTTGTACAGCAGGCCAGACCTGAGCCCTGTGTGCAAAATGCTCTAAATGGGAGGACATTGCTTTAAACTAACATAAGGACCGGAGGGGCCATCCCAACGCTCAAGGTAGATGTCCAGGGCAGGGGAACTCGGAGTCTCCATTCTTGGCTTAAAGAAACAAGAACCTATCTGTGTTCCCCTATTTGGGAAATTGCAAACTTTGCAATAATAGGCAGGAGTTAAAGGTTAGAGAACAGGACTCGAGTGAGTGAGGTTTGATCCCTGGTACCAGATAGGCCTGAGCAGTGGAGCACCTCTCTCTGTCTCTCTCTCTCTCTGTCTCTCTCTCACTTTTTTTTTAATTACCACAATGGTTATCACTGGGATTCGGTTCCTGCATGACAAATCTATAGCTCCTGGTGGCCATTTTTTGCTTCCCCCCCCCCTTTTTTTATATTTGATAAAGCAGAGAGAAATTGAAAGGGGATGGTGAGATAGAGAGGAACATAGAGAGACACCTGCAAATCTTTTTCTTCTTTTAAATTTCTTTTATTATTTATTTTCCCTTTTGTTGCCCTTATTTTTTATTGTTGTTGTAGTTATTATTATTGTTGTTATCGATGTCATGGTTTTTGGATAGGACAGAGAGAAATGAAGAGAGGAGAAGGCAGGGGGTGGTGGGGAGAGATACCTGCAGATTTGCTTCACCGCCTATGAAGCTACTCCCCTGCAAGTGGGGCGCTAGGGCTGGAACTGGGATCCTTAGGCCCGTCCTTGTGCTTGGCACCACGTGCGCTTAACCCACTGTGCTACCGCCCCCCCCCCAAATCTTTTTCATCACTTGTGAACTTTCTCTCTTGCAGGTGGGGACTAGGAGCTTGAACATGTATGTGTGTGTCTCTCTCTCAGTCCAGGAATAAATCACTTCAAATATACAAATAAATAAAAGCACTTTAAAAAAAAACCAAAGGGCAACAACTGAAAAAAAAAAAGTTTAGTTGTGCTAAACAGGACAGCTGAAAACCTAGACAGTAAGTCAAACAGAAGTGAGACTTGTGTGGTAGACTTTGTGGGGGGGGGTAGGCAGGGGGTGCCTCAGTGGTGGTATTTTGAGGGTAATTTAAATTATTTCTCCAGCATTTTATGTGCCTTATAATATTTATAGAACAGGTGGTAGATGAGTACTATTTTTTTCCAGTCTGAAATAAAGGTCGGTAGCAAGTGACATGAATCCATTGTTACTGAAGTACTGAGTATTTTCACTGCCCTAAAAAATTTTCAGTACTCCCTGACTTATGTTTGATTTCATCTTTCTTCTATTCTTATTAGTGATTTAATTTTTTATTATATTTATTTATTTATTGGCTAGAGACAGCCAGATATTGAGAGGAAGAGGGGCGATAGAAAGGGAGAGAGACAGAGAGACACCTCAAACCTGCTACACCACTCGAAAAGCTTTCCCCCTGCAGGTAGGGACTGGGGGCTCGAACCCAGGTCCTTGTGCACTGTAATATGTGTGGTCAGCCAGGTGCACCACCACCCGGCCCCTTTAGAGATTTAATCGTGGCTTCTAAGATAATAAGACTACAGGGCTCCAATCCCACGCCACATACCCCTATGGTGTCCCCACAGTAACATAATCACATAGTCACACTTGAGCCACCACTGGGAAAGGAACATACAGGGATGGGCCAAACACATGGCCATACTTCCCTTTTTTAATATATATATATATATATATATATATATATATATATATATATATATATATAATCTTTTATTTATTGGATAGAAACAGAAATCGAGAGGGAAGGGGATAATAGAGAGGGAGAAAAACAGAGAGACACCTGCAGCCCTACTTCACCACTCACAAAGCTTTCCCACTGTAGGTGGGGACCAGGGGCTCGAACCCAGATCCTTGTGCATTATAACTTGTGCGCTGAACCAGGTGCGCCACCAGTCACCCACCCTCCTTTTTTTAAATGATATAAGGAAATAACTCCAATACCATGTTATTTCCAATGAAAGGTACACAAGCAGACATACCAGGGTCAGCAGCTTTTAAAAATGCAGTAAACTGGGGGTCAGGCGGTAGCACAGCGCGCTAAGTGCACATGGCACAAAGCACAAGGACCAGCTTAAGGATCCCGGTTTGAGCCCCTGGCTCCCCACCTGCAGGGGAGTTGCTTCACAGGCTGTGAAGCAGGTCTGCAGGTGTCTATCTTTCTCTCCCCCTCTCTGTTTCCCCTCCTCTCTCCATTTCTCTCTGTCCTATCCAACAACGAATGACATCAACAATAACAATAAAAACCACAACAAGGCTACAACAGTAAGGGCAACAAAAGGGGGAAAAATAGCTTCCAGGAGCAGTGGATTCATGGTGCAGGCACTGAGCCCCAGCAATAACCCTGGAGGCAAAAAAAAAAAAAGCAGTAAACTATAGGAAGATATCTTCCAAGATAGTGATATTCTCCGTGTGGCTGGTGTTTTGCTTTTGTTTTCTGCTTTCCTTCTCTCTCTCTCTCTCTCTCTCTCTGTGTGTGTGTGTGTGTGTGTGTGTGTGTGTGTGTGTGTTGGCCCCAGAGTGCAGTGCACATCAAGGATCAGAAATGGCAGACGCAGGCCTGGGAGAAACACTGTGAGCCTCTGCTGACTCTGGCCGCCATGGTCCCCACCTGCCCAAACAGCGGTTCACACGGCCTCAACCTGGGCCTGGGGAGGGTGGGCTGTGGTGGGGAAGGGTCCTCTGGCTTTCTGCTCAGCCAAGCTGGCTCTAGAGTTTTCTTCCCAACTCTGAGCAGGCAGGCCTCTCAGGCAAGTGGCAGAAGCTCTAAGACGCAAATGACAATGACTTTATGTGGCCTTGAGGATATGCTGGAATACTGTTTTTATTTTCTCCTAATTACACACACACACACACACACACACACACACACACACACACACACACACACACACACACACACATGGTATATATGTGCAGAATTAGATATGCTGGCTCCGTAGTCCCAGGCTCAATTAATTCCCTGCACCATCACAAGCCAGAGATGAGCAGTGCTCTGATCTTTCTCTCTTTCCATATGTATGTGTATCTTTCTTTCATTATCTCTCTCATTAAAATAAAAATAAATAAAATACATATTTTAAATACCATGTGTTACATATCACCTTGCATAAGGACCAGGGTTTGAGTCCCTGCTTCCCACCTGACACTTCGCGATGAGTCTACAGGTGTCTTTCTCTCCCCTTCTCTACTTCTCCATCTCCTTCAATTTCTCTCTGTTCTGTCAAATAAAATTTTTTAAAAAAAGAAGAAAATGCCCACTGGGAGTGTTGGATTCACAGTAAGGGCACCAAGCCCCAATGATAACCCTGGTGGAAAAAAAGAAACAACTACTTATGTTATTGAGAGACATTCCAATTACAGTAACATACTTTAAATTTTTATTTTATTTTTAAAAATTAATTATTATTTTTATTATTTTTACTTATTTATTGAATAGACAGACAGAAATCAAGAGGGAAGGGGGGATAGAGAGGAAGAGAGATAGAGAGACACCTGCAGGAAAGGGGGGATAAAGAGGAAGAGAGATAGAGAGACACCTGCAGCCCTGCTTCACTACTCGTGAAGCTTTCCCCCTGCAGTTGGGGACTGGGGACTCAAACCTGGATCCTTGCGCATTGTAACATGTGCGCTCAACCAGGTGCGCCACCACCCGACCCCTAGTAACATACTTTTTATATATAAATATTTATTTATTTATTTAACAGGACAGTGAACCAGCAAGAAACTACTCTTCTGCCACTCACACGCCGCAACCTGCACAAGAAGCTTTGAGAAAGAGGGGGAGCTAAGAGGGGATTTGGAGTCATGAGGCATGCCTGGGCCCAGGGTACCCCTCACCCGACTAGGGACGGCTCCCAGAAGAAGCTGCCACTGCGCTGGAGGCCCAACAGCTCTGGAGCCCGACTGCCCATCCTGGCTAGTGCCACTCTGGCAGAACTTCAAGGTTAAACCCACATACCCATCATGGCAGAATGGGTAAATAAATGGAGTAGCCATGTAGGGGTGGAATACTATACAGCTATGACAAAGAACAAACTCCTGCCAATCAGGAGGACACAGATGACTGTCCTGGACACAGAATTGGGTCAGAAGCAAAGAAACACTGATGCCAATGAACCACTGAGATAAAAGTTCCAGGACAGGGGCTGGGCAGCGGCATTTCTGGCGGAGCACATATGGCATCATGTACAAGTCCCCACCTGCAGGGAGGAAGCTTCATGAGCGGGGGAAGCAGGGCTGCAGATATCTTTCTTTCTCCCTCTATCTCCTTCCTCCCCTCAATTTCTTTCTGTTCTATCAAAATCAACAAACAAAAAATTCAAGGACAGAGTAAGGCCATGGGTGGGGACAGACGTCGGGATAGGTGAGGAAGACCCTGGAGAGAGAGGGTGGGGCCAAAGGAAGCCCAGGAGGGGGCATCAGCTTTCGCTCAGTTTAGAAGCCACTGTAACTATTCTTGTCAGAGAGGCACCTTCCTGTGTGAACCCCAGAGTCAAACAGAATCTTTAAAACTCCCTCCGCTGGGGCCTAGCGCCAGCTCACAAGCAGGCTGAGCCTCCACTGTCCTCACTCCATTTTCTAAACACAGCCTCCCCAAATCCTAGACAGACCAGCTCTCAGCTGAGCCCCAAAGCCTCTTCCCCCAAATTTCCTCACAACTGGGAGTCAGTGGGGGAACTGGAGCTGCAAAATATAGCTTTCTGTTCCAGAACCTTTGAGTGTCCCTCAGACTGGAAGACCCCACCCCCAGAGGTGGCAGTTGTGCCCACACCAGCTTGACCTCATCATGGCAAGGGGACCCCTTCTGTCCTTGGCCCGCAGCCCCCAACCCTGACACAGTCCCCAGTACCAACCTGCAGCACCCTCCCCCCACCTTCAAGAATCCTGAACTGAGCAGTGGAGCCCTCAAGAGAACTCCATACCCTAAACACCCCATTTTGGCTGTCGAGGAGGGGGTTCAGTGGGTAGAGCACACGTCTTGGCAAAGTCCCGGGTTCAATCTTTAGTTCCACATTTGATAAAGTGACGCTCTGCTTCTCCCCTCACTGGTGAATGAATAAATGAATCTCTGAAATAAAACTCAGTATCCTGTTCCCTCCACAAATCCTCTTGCCAGGGCCTGACCACACTGCACCTCTGACCACCTGGAAAAACCCTCAGCAGGGCCTGAAGAGAAATAAGCTGACAGCTTCTAGAATGTTTCACCATTAGTTATTCCACCCAGGCCTTTTCCCAAGATGGGGAGTCAGAAGGGAGCTTAGAGGAGACAAGAGGTCAGAAAAGGGTGGGCAGGTCATACCTGACTGCAGAGTGGGAACCCAGGAGGGCTGCCTGGGGGAGAAAGCCTTGGACCAGAGCTGGGCTGAGGGTGAGAGTGGGGCTGCTCCGGCTTCCTTCTGCCCCCCAACACAGCTTCCCACGCCCCACCCCAACCTCACCCTTGGGTGCATTGCCCAACATCATGGGCTTCCTCCCCATCTGATGGTGAAGGACCTGTGCCAGCCCAGTGCAAATATCAGATCAGCCCCAAGATTGTTCCTCCCCCCACCACACACACACAGCCTTAGCCCCTGCCCTGCCCCCCAAATGCCCAGGGCTGGGGTGGGGTTTACATGACGGGGGGAGGGGTGTACATTTCTCCTTCCAGAACTGAGGAAGCAGCCTGGATAGCTAGCCACAGACCAGGTGCTGGCTCATCTGCTCTGATACTCAGATGTTCATCTGGAATATTGGGGCCCACCTGCCCCTCCCTCCTCAGCAGGATGGGGGTGCGGTGTGCCAGACCCCATTCTCAGAGGTCTGCCTCATTCCACCTGCAGAATGTCCAAGGAGAGGGGAGCTATTGTGACTCCCAGCAGGAGATAAATGGCCAAGCAGCTTTCCAGTTCATAGATGAAGACCTATGGGGGCCGGCAGTAGCTCACCAGGTTAAGTGCTCATAGTAGAAGCTCAAGGACCAGTGTAAGCATCCCAGTTTGAGTCCCTGCTTCTCCACCTGCAGAGGGGTCACTTTACAAGTAGTGAAGCATGTCTGCAGATGTCTATCTTTCTCTCCCCTTCTTTGTCTTCCCCTCCTCTCTCGATTTCTCTCTTTCTCTCTGTCCTATCCAAAAACAACAACAGCAGCAATAGCAACAGCAACAATAATGGAAATAAAGTGGAAAAAATAGCCGCCAGGAGTAGTGGATTCATAGTTCAGGCACTGAGCTCCAGTGATAACCCTAGAGGCAAAAAACAAACAACAACAAAAAAACCAACCCTCTGTCCTACACCAGTGAGACTGTTCGAGAACTGGCCTGTCCAGGGGCTGTATGTGACCCTCATCCCTCAGTCTCCTGGGCTGTGCCCTCTGTCTTACAGGGAGACTGCCCCTTCTCCTGCTGGTCTATGCAAACCCTTAACATCACAGCCCCTGAGTCACTATATCCCAGGATCCAAGACCACTGTGGTGGGGAGTTGGGGGGGGGAACAAGGTCAGTGTGGTGGGAAGTGAGGCTCCTGGCTTGGGGTCCCTGCTTTTCCTCAACCAGCCAAGTAGTTCTGGACTGGTGACTTGGCTTCTCTGAAAACTGAGGCAAATGTTCTGGGCACTGCTCCCCCTGGAAACAGCTATGGTTGTTTCTGAAATGGGTGGTCACAGGGCTGTCCCTTGAGCAAGGGGAGGGAAACCCTACACCCCAAACTTCCAAGATGAAATGACCAGAAGCTCAAAGGAAGTCAACCTCCCTCTCTCCTAAAACCCAGGGAGTAGTTTGGGGACTCATCCCCAGCAGGACAAGGGGTGGGGGTCAGGGGATAGCGCAGAGGGATAGAGACAGCCTTTCAGGCTCAGGCCCTGGGTTTGATCCCCAGCACCACAAAGGAGCAACAAAAACAAGAAGTAGAGCTTCATGGGTGGGGAACAGGGTTTTGTGCTTTCATTTTCCCTTTCTCTCTTATCTATTTTGTTGGTATTGTCTTTTTATTTATTTATCGGATAGAGACAGCCGGAAACTGAGAGGGAAGGGGGTGATAGAGAGGGAGAGAGACAGAGAGACGCCTGCAACACTGCTTCACCATTCACAAAGCTTTCCCCTTGCAGGCAGGGACTGGGGGCTCAAACCCAGGTCCTTGTGCACTGTAATATATGCTCTTAACCAAGTGAGTCACGACCCAGCCTCCCTCTCCCTCTCCCTCTCCCTCTCCCTCTCCCTCTCCCTCTCCCTCTCCCTCTCCCTCTCCTTCTCCCTCTCCCTCTCCCTCAGTTAAATAAAAAATGGACAGGGAAGCTGGTCAGTGGCACACACAATACCACGCACATGGACTGGGATTCAAGTCCCCAGTCCCTACTTGCAGGAGAGAAAGCTTTACAAGTGGCGAGGCAGAGCTGCAGATGTCTCCCTTTCTCTCTCCCTCTCCCTCCCCCTCTCTTCATCCCCTTCCCCTATTTCTCTCTGTCTCTATCAAAAAGACAAAGAAGGGGGGGGGGGAGTCAGCCTCTCAGAGCTGTAAATAAATAACACGTACAGTCCTGGGAAGAGAGTGGAGTCTGGTTGCCTTAAAACAGACTGGGAGACATAAAAACCAGGGATACTGACTGGTACAAGTCAGTTTGTCTAGGCTCTTAGCGTTGACCAGAGGAAAGGTTCCTTTCTCCCACCACTACCAAGAGCTATGCACCAATTTATTTGATCATGAAACATTTCAGTGAAGCCTTTTTAATATCTTGAGGGAATTTAGTTTGAGGCTGGGTTAACCAGAGAAAACAGTTATCTAAAATCATTAGATAAACTTTATTTGAAACATTAAAAAAAAACAAACTAAAGAACATTTCAGAGACTGGATTTCTAGATGTACTGGGGGATAATTTGAAGAAATAAATGGAAAGTCAGTGCTTTCTGGTGACAGATTATCAGCGAGATACTTGTGGGGTTTCATGCTTGTAAATGTGAAATGTTAAGAAAATTATCAAATTTAGGGTCAGCTCAAAATTTACCCTCACACCTGACTGAAATGACAGATATTTTACTGGTTTCTTCCTTCTCCAAATAACAGGAACTAGGGAGTCGGGCTGTAGCGCAGTGGGTTAAGCGCATGTGGCACAAAGCACAAGGACCGGCATAAGGATCCCGGTTCAAGCCCCGGCTCCCCACCTGCAGGGGAGTCGCTTCACAGGCGGTGAAGCAGGTCTGCAGGTGTCTATCTTTCTCTCCTCCTCTCTGTCTTCCCCTCCTCTCTCCATTTCTCTCTGTCCTATCCAACAACGACAACAACAATAATAACTACAACAATAAAACAACAAGGGCAACAAAGGGAATAAATAAAATAAAATACTAAAAAAAAAAATTAAAAATAAATAAATAACAGGAACTGATTAGAATCATACAAAAAAAAAAGTCAATCACCTTTAAAAAAAATGGCCCACAGGAGTAGTGGAATCATTGTGCAGGCACTAACCAAACCCCAGCTATAACCCTGGTGACAATTAAAAAAATAATCACTACACCAGCATTGGGTCTGAGAGTGACTCAGCAATTGAGCACAGATGTGAGATCCTGAGGTCGAGTTCCAGCACTGCATCAAGGAGTTACTTTCATTAACTCGGTTTTCGGCAGAAAGCAGGTGAAGTCCCCAGCCTCTGGGGTCTCTACAGCCTGCCAAGCACCATGCTGCTGAGAGGAGTTACGAGCAGCCAAAGACATCCGGCAGGAGAGCAGAGCTCTTTCCGGGTTCCTATTCTTTTTGGCTCTGTCTTGTTGAGGTCACTGCCCTGAACCTTGGTTTTCTCTGTGACAGCCTGAGGAACACACACACACACACACACGCACACGCACACGCACACGCACACGCACATGCACACAGTATAAGGCTCTCGGAAGGGTGCTTCCACCCTGCAGTCTGAAACCACCACAGAAGCATCAAGATTGTCCAAACCGCTTACCGCCCAGGCCACCACCTCAAGGCCACTCGGTGACTTGGAAAGCACCCACCTCCATAACTATGGGTTTGCGTGTTGCACACCCCTGCTCAGCCTCTGGCCCAGTGAGAGAAAGGCCTGTTTGCTCAATGATGAGCAGGTATCTGGGTGGCGGCAGAGCCTCAGGGTTAAACCCACACGGCCACCACGGTGAATGGGTAAAAATAAATGGAGAGGCCATCCCATGGAATACTACAGAATTGTGATAAAGAACAAGCTTCACGGAGGGTAGATAGCATAATGGTTATGCAAAGAGTCTCTCGTGCCTGAGATTCCAAAGTCCCAGGTTCAATCCCCTGCACCACCATAAGCCAGAGCTGAGCAGTGCTCTGGTTGAAAAAATAAAAATAAAAATAAAAGAACAAGCTTCTGCTAGCCACAAGGACATGGATAAACCTCTTGGGCATAGAGCTGAGTCGACAAATGCCAGAGGCAAAGAAGTATCCAAGACACCACGCTATGGAGATAAAGTTCAGGGATGGGCAAAACCTGACAGAAGTCAGGATAGTGGGGGGGGGGGAGCAGAGAAATCCAAGCAGGACGAGGGTCTCTGGGGGCTGCTCAGCTTCTGTTCTTGATCCGAGGGCTGGCTGCATCATCAGGGTGCTCAGTTTCAAAGCCACAGTCACAAAGATGCAACTTGTGTGAACCTCAGATTCAAATAGAGCATTTAAAAATCCTGCCCCGGGGTTCCAGAGTCAGCCTGCACACCAGGTGACTGTATTCAGCTTCCACTCTCCTCTGCAAAATGGGACAATGGCAGCATGGCCGTCGGCTCTGAAGTTCACTGTCCTAATACTGCCCTTGCTCCAGTGCCAAGTGTCAGTGGTTGTCCTTTCAATCAACTCGCTTCAGCAAGCTCGTCTGATAACGAGACTTCTGCCTCACACACACAGAGCCAGGACTTTGGAGGCCTGACCGTGTTCTAGTAAATTAAGGTAAGTCAAAACAAACACATAAGTATTAGGATAAAGAGGCCAGCTTGCGGAGACAATGAAAATTACCCTCCTCAATTGATTCTTCGGCACTGGGCCAGTTCTTAGGACCACCACCACCACCACCACCACCATCATCATCACCATGTCACCATCATCTTCATCATCAGTGACTCTGCCCTCATCACTGCCGACATGGCCACCACTGTCATCTTCATTAAGTGTCAATGTTCTTGTCATCTTCAGAGGCACCATCACCATCATCATTCTTGGCATCATCATAGTTATCATTCTTGGCTTCATTACCCTGGATCTTCACCACATCACCATCACCACCAACATCATCACCATTATCATCATTACCATCTCCACCTCCACCACCATCGCTGTCACCATCTCCACCTCCATCACCATCACCATTATCATCAAGACCTCCACCTCCATCATGATTACCATCACCACTACCATCACTATCACCGTCAACTGCACACACAGAACAAATAAGAACTTGCTTCCAGAACATTCTATAGGGTCAAGCCAACATGGCTTTTATATCTCAGTAGAGAACTTGGGACCCATCCTGAAGACTGGGGGCCACTAGGGAGGGTACGCGCCCAGGTGGCAGCTCCATATGCATAAGGGCCCCCTCCAGCCTGCGCCAGAATCAGAATCAGTTTCTCTCTGTGCCTTGTGGGCCTGTCTTTACCCACCCCTGCCCCAGGCTAAGGCTGACAGAAGCCCAGCCCCTCAGCATCTCCCCTGCAGCTATCAGACCTCCAATTTCCTCCCCTCTAAAGCTAGACAGACCCTCTCCTAGAGCACCAGACACTCAGAAGTCATCATCAGAGAGCCGTCAAAAGTGTGCCTTCCTATGATCTCAGTCCCAACCCACCCCCTGTGTGTCTGGGTCTCTTCCTCAGTGACAGTCAGGGGATAAAGGGAGGAACACAGAAAGCGACACAGTGTGCTCAGTCGGGTGTACCTCTTGAAGTGAATTCAGCCGTTCTTTCTCACATACTCAGAACCACACTACAGTGGAGGTCACTACTGTTTTTTTTTTTTTATTTTAAAAAGGGATTTAGCACTTAAGCAGCCATACACATCGGTTCAAATCTACTTAAAATAAATAAAGGTGGGAGTTGGGCGGTAGTGCAGCGGGTTAAGTGCACATGGACAGAAGCACAAGGACCCGCAGAAATATCCTGGTTCAAGCCCTGAGCTCCCCACCTGCAGGGAAGTCGCTTCTCAGGCAACGAAGCAGGTCTGCAGGTGTCTATTTTTCTCTCCCCCTCTCTGTCTTCCCCTCCTCTCTCCATTTCTCTCTGTCCTATCTAACAATGATGACATCAATAACAACAATAATAATAACTACAACAATAAAACAACAAGGGAAACAAAAGGGAAAATAAATAAATAAAATACTAAAAGATTTTAAGTAAATAAAGGTACAGAAAAAGATGCTTGCACAAAAATATCTATCAGAGGCATTTTTAAAAAAATAAAAGGAGGGTCCAGGCGGTGGCACACCTGGTTAAGCACACACATTACAGTGTGTAAGGACCCAGGTTCAAGCCCCTGGTCCCCACCTGCAGGGGAAAAGCTTCACAAGTGGTGAAGCAGGGCTGCAAGTGTTTCTCTATCTCTCTCACTTTCTATCTCCCCTTCCCCTCTCTATTTCTCTACGTCTCTAATAATAAAATAAAATTTAAAAAAAAATTTTTTTTAAAATAAAAGGAGTAAATACAAGTGTCTAATGATAAGAGACCAGTTAAGCAAACCCAAGAACTCTTAAGTATTAAGTATTAAAGAACCATTTTTAGAAGTGTGTCTCATAAGCCTTTTGTGAAAAATATTCAAGATATCAAGATATCAGAAGAGAAAAACAGGCTACAAAGATATGGGTATATATGTATGGGAATCTGTAGATGTGTATGGACATGTTTTTAATAAATTATATAGAGAGACACATCTTTTACTTATATGAATGTTACAAGGAAAAGCAGGAAAAAAAATGAAGTAAAGCACAATTGTTGTTGTTGTTTTGCCTCCAGGGTTATTGTTGGGGCTTGGTGCTGGGACTATGAATCTGCTGCTCCTGGTGGCCATTTTTTCCATTTTATTAGATAGGCTAGAGAGACACTGAGAGGGGAAGGGGAGATAAGGAGAGAGAAGGGTCAGGCAGTGGCACACCTTGTTAAACTCACACATTCCAGTGTTCAAGGACCTGGGTTCAAAGCCTCTGGTCCCCAGCTGCAGGGGGAAAACTTCACGAGTGGTGAAGTGGGGCTGAAGGTGTCTCCCTGTCTTTTCCCCTCTATCTCCCACTCCTCTCTTAATTTCTCTCTGCAATTTCTCTACCCAATAATAAATAGGTAAATCATTAAAAAAAAAGAAAGAAAGAAAAGAAAGGGAGGGAGACAGAGAGATACCTACAGACTTGCTTCACAGCTTGTGAAGTGCCCTCCCTGCAGGTAAGGAGCAGAGCTAGAATAAAGCTCAGTTATTGTCATTATGAATAGAACAGACTGGAAGCACACATTCTGATATGCTAACAGTGGTCATATTGGAAGGAAGGTTGAAAGGGTTTTACTTTTTTCTTTATATTCTCTTGTAACCTGCTGGTTTTTCTCAATAAGCATGTATTATTATATTTTCTTTAAGGAAAAGATTATAAAGTGTCATATAAATTCTACAAATAAAGGCATGGACATCTTTTCTTCAGAGACTTTCAACAGACTCTGTGTTACTTTTTGTTTAATTTGGTGGTATGTTTTCCATTTACAAAGATAATTTGGGGGGAGTTGGGCAGTGGAGCAACGGGTTAAGCACACATGGCACAAAGCACAAGGACCGGCGTTAAGGATCCCAGTTTGAGCCCCCGGCTCCCCACCTGCAGAGGAGTCGCTTCACAGGCGGTGAAGCAGGTCTGCAGGTGTCTATTTTTCTCTCCCCCTCTCTGTCTTTCCCTCCTCTCTCCATTTCTCTCTGTCCTAGCCACCAACAATGACATCAATAACCACAATAATGTTAAACAACAAGGGCAACAAAAGGGAAAACAAACAAACAAATAAATAAATATTTTTTAAAATAATAATTTTTGTTCAGTTTCATAAGCATTTTGATTAACCAAAAAAGATTATTGTGTTTTTATTATAAATTTCAGTTAATCTTTCTTTAATTGATTGATCTGTTTTTTAAAAAATATTTATTTTATTTATTTTCCCTTTTGTTGCCCTTGTTTTGTTGTTGTAGTTATTATTATTGTTGTCATTGTTGGATAGGACAGAGAGAAATGGACAGAGGAGGGAAAGACAGAGAGGGGGAGGGAAAGATAGACACCTGCAGACCTGCTTCACCGCCTGTGAAGCGACTCCCCTGCAGATGGGGAGGTGGGGCTCGAACCGGGATCCTTAGGCCGGTCCTTGTGCTTTGCGCCATGTGCGCTTAACTTGCTGCGCTACCACCTGACTCCCCTGATCTATTTTTTAAAGATTTATTTATTTACTTATTTTTCCACCAGGGTTATCGCTAGGGCTTGATGTCTACATGACCCCACTGCTCTTGGCAACCCCCCTCATCTCTCTCTCTCTCTCTTTTCCCTCATTGCTTTTCCTTTCTTTTTCTGAGAAAGACAGAGACAGATAGAAAGACGGAGAGAGACACCTGCAGCCCTGCTTCACCATTCATGGAGCTTAGCCCCTGCACGTGGGGACTAAGTGTTTGAACCCAGGTCTTTGTGCATGATACTATGTATGCTCTCACAAAGGCACTACTGCTTAGCTCCCGATACATTTTTTTTTTCAGAGAGAGAGAGAGAAAGAGATACCAGAGCACCACTCAGCTCCAACATAATGAGGTACTGGGGAATCAAATCTTATGTGTGCTCTGTTCATCTGACAGAAGGAACCAGAGGCTCCAAAGCTTCAGGCAAAAAGCATTGGCCTGGAAATACCCAGCAGTTCCCTCCAGGGCAGCAAAGCACCATCAGAGACAGGGGTAGGGGAGGGGGTGGTGGCAGGTTGATCCAAGAACAACTCCAGCACTTCTGGAGTCCTGGAGATCCAGCCCATTGACCACCACTTGCTGTGCACCTCAGAGAGTTCACCTAACCTCTCTGATCTCACGTATGTCTCCATGGACATGGCTAACACTCACGTATGTCAAAATGGACTTGGCTAACACTCATCCTACTCTTATCTGTCAGGTGGCCTTATTTTATCTCAAAGAGAACCTATGCCCCATGTTGGCACAGGCCACACTTAACTCAGACAGCAACAGAGCGGGCTGAGTGGGTGGCATATCCGGTTATGTGCACAAGGACCCATGCAAGGATCTGGGTCTGAGCCCCTGGCTCCCCATCTGCAGGAGGGGACACTTCACAAGCAGTGAAGCAGGTGTCTGTCTTTCTCCTTCCCTCTGTGTCTCTCTCTCCTCTCTGAATTTCTCTGTCCTATCCAATAAAATGGAAGAAAACAAATGGCCACTGGGAGCAGTTGATTTGTAGTGTAGACATGGAGTCCCAGTGATAACCCTGGAGGGGAGGAAGGGAGGGAGGGAGGGGGAGAGAGAGAGAGAGAAACAGAAGCCACAAGTGCTAGGTCTTTGGGACATATGATTTGTACCCACAGTAGATAATGTTTTTAGAACCCTGGGGCGGCTTGCTGCAGGTCCATGGGGATGCAGTTGCCTAGGGCAGCTCAGCTCCTTCAAGGGCATCTGAACAGCCCTCGCTCTCTAGGGGGCGCTGGAGAGCCATGCCAATGGAACCTTCCAGAAGCCCCGCCATGCTAGTTTCCTAGCCCTGTCTGGTGATGAAGGTGACAGCTTTTGAAGAAAGGGGGGATGACGTGACCATCATCAACCACCTAATCAGGGGGGAAAGTCGGCTGCTGGATCCCCCCCAAGTCTTTGACCCCTCCCCCCCGGAAATGGTCATCATAACACAGCAGCAGTGACAGTTCCTGGAGCCCTTGCTCAGAGGCAAGCCACTCTCTGGAGATTCTGCTTCACCTTTGGACAGTCACATGTGACAGGGGTGTGTGTGAGTGACTCGCTCACAGTTTCATGGGGAGGCTGAGGGGCTGGACTGTCAAGGAGCAGAAGCTGGACTTCTCGGAGAGGCTGGTAAAATGGGGGGAGGGTGGCATGATGCCCTGATTTGTCTCGGCAGGCTCTGAGGGGTGGCCTCACTCCCCACCTGGAATCGGAGGACAGTATTCAGATTCAGCCACCATTCAGGACCCCTGTCCCTGTCCCCTCCAGTCCTCTACCACCCTCTAATGCAAAAATAACCCAGAACTTGCCCACAGGTACACACACACCTCTACCTCCACCTCCAGCTTCATTCCTAGACTGACAGAGTGGCCGGGACTGTCTGAGCCCATTTCACAGATAAACCAGCTGAGGCCTTGAGTGGCCACAGGACAGTCAGGGGTGGGAGGTGGGCTACAGGGACACCTTGCACACAGGTACCTGTCCTGCCCGGCCCAGTGTCCCTACGCCACACCCGCTGCCCTCAGCTGTCCATCAGAAGCAGGGTGCCAGGACTCTGCCCAGTCCTCTCCCCAAGGATCTGGGTAGACAGAAACAAAGCTGACGAAGGGGTGCGCTTCCAGAGATTAGGAGGCTGGAAGGGGGGCGCTGCAGTCAAAGTGAGTGCTCCTCCCCTTCTCCAGCCTGCCAAGCACAGCTTTTGAAGGCATTCAATCATTCAGTCACTCACTCAGTCATGCAGCAAACACCTCCTGGCTGGGCTCTCTCCAGTCTCAGAGCAGAGGCAGCTCCCGTGGTTTTGGGGGGGTTCAACACCCCAAATGTATTCATTCGTCAAACACTGAGGTCCTACTATGCTCTGGGACTGCCCTCCCTCGGTCCCTCCCTCCCAGCTCAGCGCTTCCTCTCCCCCACACCCCAAGGCATTCCAGGGCATATCTGGGGGCACTGGGGAACCCCAAGCCCAGAGGCCACACTGGACAGACTAACAGACTCGCGCACCCCTATTACCTGGCATGGGGCAGCGCCAGCGGCACCTCTGTGGCGGAGGGAGGCTGAGGACGGACTGAGGCCGCCAGGGCCTGGGGGCTGCACACCCCACTGCACCCCACCCTCTTAGGCCTCAAGGCCAGGCGGGCGGCATGGAAAACCCTACCCGGCTGAGCTGACTTCCTCTTGTGTCATGGAAAGTTTGGTGCTAGGGACAGGAAACCCCCCCACAAACACACACACAACCCAGGGGTCTGGGGTCTGAGAACCTGGAGGAAGAGGAACCCCCCTGGGTGGGGGACAGGGAGGAGGAGACTGGGGACCCTGGAAATGAGCCTACTGGGCAGTGGCTTCAGAAGCTTGGGGATCCCTTACACTGGAGTGCAGGCAGGGACCTAGCTCCACCCACCCCCAGCAGCTGTCAATCTTTAAAAAAAAAGAAGGAAGAATGAGGGGGGGGAGAGAAACAATAGCCTTGCCTATGATAAAGATTCAAGATCAAGTGAAAGCCACTGAGCTTTTGTTTGTCGGCTTTTGTGGGCACAGACCCGACTTCCTCAAGTCAAGTGCCTGACTTGCTAAGACTGTTTCTTTAGCTGCCAAGTGGGAGCTCCACCCACTACACACACACACTCTCTTCCTAAATGGGTGGCATTAATGGGGAGACCCCTAATGCACCCAGCTAGTGTGACCTGTGACAGCCTTCTAAGTGCCCAGAAAAACACTGGGGGGAGGAGGGCTTGGCCTGTGAATGGGATGGGGACCTGGGGACCTTCCTTCATCTTTGAGCCTCTAGAACTTAGAATGGAACAAAGATTGGATGATGGATAAATGGATGGATGGAAACCTGTGTTTTCCAAGAGTCACTGGCAGGAAAGGTGGAACTGAAGGCAGGGGGCTGGCTGGGAAAGGCTGGCAGTGGCCACCAAACAGCCATCTGGACAGTGTCTCCTCTGGAGAGGCAGGTGTGGCCCCTGAGCCTGGCTATTTGGGGGATCTCTTTCCTGGGTTCCAGGTCTTTATATTTCCTCCAGTGAGTAAGTTCCGGCCATGGTGTCAACAGACTGGGGCTTATGACGTGCTGGGGGCTGTGTGGTGTCTGGCTGCTGCCGAGACCCTTCACTGTCCCGGGAGGACCTGGACCTGGGGATGGGGGCGAGGGGCAGAGGCAACTGGAGGCCTGGCTGGTTGGGATCCCACACTTGACACCTGGAGACCAGCTTCTCTCCAACCTGAAGGGCATGGGACCCAGACACTGAGCAGCTCAGCACCCTGACTCTGGTCCTCCACCCACGAGGAAACAGGGTCACAGGAGATGCAGGAGGGACAGAGCCCTGACTCCAGCCCCAGAGCTGGGACTCCACTGTCACAGCCTGGCCTATGACTCTCCCAGTGGCCCTGACCCTCCTCATCCGCCAGGGGCTGGCCCTGACACACATGTGGACAGAGAGATCACACACAGACATAGATGTTACACATGTGAACATGGATGCTACACATCGACATATATATTACACCTGTGGACACAGAGCTCACATACACGGACACAGAGTTTACATATGTGGATACACTGCATGGATGGATACAGAGTTTACATACATGGACACAGAAACCACACATGTGGACAGAGATTGCACATGTAGGCACAGAGGTCGCAGACATGGATGTGAAGGCCACATCTATAGACATGGACATAACACATACAGACACAGAGATCACATGTGCGGGAAAAAGATCACACAGAAAGGTCGGGGGGGGTCTCACACATGGACACAGGCAGCACACACGTCCCCACAGAAGGTCGCTGCGGGTCGGGTCCATGGATAAAGTTCACATGCCCGTGAACGTGAAGGCCACGAGCAGGAACACTAAGATCACGCAGCAACACAGAGACAGAGCTGGCGGCCACATTGCTCACACACAGAGACTATGCTGTGGGCATAAGATCACCCTCAAGGCAAAGAATCTCACACATGCAGACATGGGGCTTACACGTCCAGACGCCACAGCAGAGACTCAGAGATCTCACCCACCAATGCTTAATCACATCTCTGCACACGCACACGCACACACACACAATGCTGAAGAAAGCCTAGCATCATGGGGGAGCATGAGGTGCTCTCTGCCAAACTCCCTGCTGTGGGGCTTCACCTCAGGTTCCCCCCTGCCACCCTGGAAAGTGGGGTGACGGCTTCTCTGGCTTCTCATCGCACCAGACCAGCTTCTCTCAGGGCTCCCCTCCCATGGCTCGTCCAAACCTGGCATGGTGGGCAGCTCAGGCAGGAAGCGGGCAGAGAGAGGCCAGGCAGGCCCATAATCTGAACTGGGACAGGTGGCTTCACTGGGAGGAAGTTGACAGTTCAACTTCAAACAGGGAGACGCAAGGCCTGCCTGCTCCAGTCCCAGCCCTGCCCACGCCTGCCAGCCCCGCCCCACCCCCTTCCCCGAGGGAGGAAGGCACAGGCCAGACTCCCTCTCCCCAGGGTGCCGTGTGAAGAGGTTAAGGCCTGAGGTGGCCATGGCCATGGGGTCTCCGATGACTGCCTTGTGTCTACTGGGGTTGCTGGGTGAGTTTTCCTGCTGGGGAGTCTGCAGGGGTGGGGTACCAGGCCTTAGGGGGCCAGATCTTCCCTTGGATCCACTCTGGGGCCTGAGGCCAGCTCTCTGGGGAGCATCAGAGGCTTGGGAGTCCCCATCCCTGTGCCGGACTGGACTCTGGTTCTCTCTTATAGTATTGGGGGGTGGGTCTTCCTGATCCTTTGGGGTGGGCTCCATTCTCAAAACAGACTCAGCTAGAAATCAAGGCCTATGGACCCTCTGTGTCATGCCTCTCACCTCCAGACCTCCAGACCCAGCCTCTACTTGATGCCCCCCACCCCCCCTGGGAAGCTCTCTTCTCCAGGCACGGCTGAGCTGACATCACAGACAAATGTCACCCTTGCTTTGGTCCTTCCAGCAGGGGTCTGCCTGCACTCCTGGCCTGGAGGAGGGGTTCTAGAACTTTCAGAAAGGCCCTAGGCTCTGGAGGAGTGGGCCAGGGCCATGGTAGAGAGGGTGAATCCGAGGCCTCCTGTCTGGTGGGGAGGAGGTGGAGGAAGCTAGGGTCCTTGGTCCCCGAGGTCTTTGGAGCCCCCTCCCCAGATTAGGATCAGGATCCTGCTGTTGGGGTGTCACAAGCACAAGCCCATGTAGGGGACTTACATGGTTGGGTGGGAACCCCTGTGTGCTGGTGGGTGGCGTGCACTGGGCCTGAGTCCTGGGTCCTGGGTCCCGGGCCTGCATGTGTGTTTGGAGAGCAGGCCTCCATCACCCCATTTGCAAAAGAGGGGTGGCTCTGAGTCTTCTGGGGGCTTGGAAGAGCTGCTGTGTGACAGGAGTGCCAGCTCCAGGTAGGGAAGGTGAGGAGGGCAGGGGGGGAGGACTCTGCGTCCTCCCAGTATGCAGGGAAGGGGTTCAGGGGACCTGCCGATCTAGTCAGGGTGCCTCAGGCTTCCCTGGGAGCCTGGTGTGTAGGGGAGAGCATGCGTGTGAGTGTGTGCAAAGGAGTTGGCGGGTGTGAGTCTGCGTGTGTGTGTGTGTTTGTGGTTGTATGTGAACTGTGCAAATTTGTGTGTTTCTATGAACAGAACATGGCTTCCAGGTTTCCTGGTGCACATGTGTGTGTATGTGAGAGAGACATAATGGTGTGTATGTACGTGCACATGACTGAGCTCACAAAAACACCTCTGTTCCCAGGTCAGAGGCCTAAAGACACTTACCTCCCCCAGCCTCTCCCAGGACCCCATAAGGGAGGGGCTGCTATTGACCTTCTTAATTCTTCACCACTTAATCCTGTGACCTCTGACCCCATAGGAGTGGAGGCTGGTCAAAGTTCCAGCTGGGTGTAGGGGTGATCTGTGAGTCTCCCACTCAAATCCCACAGTAGGGTGACCAGGTATAGTCTTGAGTTGGGGGGGGGAAGAGCCTTCTCCCCAGTGTGGGAAATTTCTGGAACCCCAGGCACACTTGGCTTCTGGAAAAAGAGAGAGAGAGAGGAGAGCTGGAGATTCTCAAACACTGCCACTGCTTGCTGGGCCCCAGCCTACAAAATAACTTCGATATCATTTCTTCCTTAAGTTTCCCTGCATTGAATGAGGTAGGAGACCCTCTGTTCCCTATTTCACAGCTGGGAAAACTGCGGCCAGAGCTCAGCACTTGCCCTCCATACACACACCCTCGGGGAGGCCCCTCCGAGCCCATGAACTACATACAGTACAGGCTCCCAGAGTCACCCACAAGCAGGAAAATGGCCACAGGCCACAACCATCCAAGCAATAGACAGCCAGGCAGGGCTAGGGTGCAGGGAATGGTCCTTCAGGGTCCACACAACAGAGCTTTGGGACCCTGTGTCCTCAGCAGTTTGAATTCCCACCTGCCATTTGCCAGCCGCTGTCCTTGAACCTTTGGAAGGAGTTTCTGTTTCCTCATCTACAAAATGGACGCAGTGGCTGCAGCTGCCTCTCAGGGGTGTCTACAATCAGATGGAGCACTGCACAGAGAGTCTTGGGAATGGCGGGATGCCTGCGGCCAAGGGCTCACATGCGAGCAATAATTGTCGTTGATGACTATCATTGATTAGAATCGGTTAGTCTCTGAGTCAGCCAGTAATGGGGTGAGGCAAAACCAGTGGGGAGGGATGGGGAGTCTGCCACACAACGGCTTAACCACCTCTCCTTCTCTAACTCAGTTCTCTGGCACTGGCTGTTCATCCATCCATCCATCCATTCATTCATCTACAATTCTTTTTTTTTTTTTTTAACCAATGGCTCAGCTGTTTTATGGTGGTGTTGGGGATTGAACCTGAGACGTTGGAGCCTCAGGCAGGAAAACCGTTTGTATAACCATCATGCCATTTCACCCCGGCCCTACAAATTTCTCATGAGTGCCTGCTACGTGTCCAGTTCAGGGCAAATCCCTGGGTACAAGGCAGAGATAGGTCACCTGTCCCCACATGGGAGTGGTGAAAGGGGCCAAGTGTGTCAGCCAAGATTCCTAGGGTGGCACCCAGCTAACTGGCCTCAGTTCCCCCATCTGTAATAAGGGGAAGGCCGGTTCTAGGGCTCTACTGTGGTAGCTGCTAAGGGAGAGATAGGGACACTTTCTCCTGTCAAGGCCCATGGGACATTATACCATTCTCTTGGGAAGTACGGAATGATCCAGTCAAAAATTACAACTTAGGAGGGCTGGGTGGTGGCACACCCAGTTGAGCACACATGTTACTGTTTGCAAGGACCCGAGTTCAAGCACCAAGGAGACTCTTCATGAGCCATGAAGCAGGGCTGCAGGTGTCTCTCTGTCTCTCTCCCTCTCTATCTCCCTATCCCCTTTCGATTTCTCTGTCTTATCAAATAAAATAGAAAGGAAAAAAAGAGAAACAATAGCTGCTGGGAGCAATGGATTTGTCGTGCAGGCACTGAGCTCCAGCAATAACCCTGGTGGCAATAAGTACATAAATAAATAAAAAATTTTAGTCACGGAGACAGCATAATAATTATGCTAAAGACTTTCAAGCCCGAGGTTTTGAAATCCCAGGTTCAAACCCCAGCACCAGCATAAGCCAGAGCTAAGCAGTGTTCTGGTAAAAAAAAATTTTTTTAAATCAAATTAGAATTTAATGTTGTTATGTATGAAAAAGAGCTCCTAGATGTGTGAATTTTTTAAAAATTTCTTCATATTTATTTATTTATTTTCCCTTTTGTTGCCCTTGTTGTGGTTTTTTTATTGTTGTAGTTATTATTGTTGTTACTGATGTCGTCGTTGTTAGATAGGACAGAGAGAAATGGAGAGAGGAGGGGAAGACAGAGAAGGGGAGAGAAAGATAAGACACCTGCAGACTTGCTTCACCACCTGTGAAGCGACTCCCTGCAGGTGGGGAGCCAGGGGCTCGAACCAGGATCTTTAGGCTGATCCTTGCACTTTGAGCCACGTGTGCTTAACCCACTGCGGTACCGTCCGACTCCCTGTTTGTTTTATTTTTAAGATTTATTTTACTTGTTTCACCTGAGCTAGTTTCAAATGAGAGAAGCCAGAGCACAGCTGCACCACGGGGGATCGAACCAGGAGCCTCAGGCATGCAAGTCCTGTGTTCTACCCACTGAGCCACCTCCCCAGCTTGGAGACAGGGTTTCTGCTCAGAATCTGCCATTATCAAGCTGGGTGACCTGGAGAAGCTCACTCACCCTCTCTGAACCTCCACTTTCTGATCTGACAATGGGAGGCCAGCGGAGTGTCTTCCCCAAAGGGCCACAGTTGGGGAGAATGGGTCCCAGGTTGAAAGAGAGTTTGGGGATACGTGAAAGGGCTTGTCCCTCTGACAGTGAGGACACAAACACAGCATGGAATTTGTGCAAATCCAGTCAGCCCAGCCAACCCAAGGGAAGAGAGCTGGGAGAGAGCCGAGGCAGCCACCGGTTAAGTCTCTTGCCTGCATGGGTTCTGGGTGATTGAGATTAGTGACCCAAGCACCCCCTTTCCTGGCTCCATCCTCCAAGCCACTGAGCCCAGAGATGCAGCGCTTGTTCAGCTGTGAACTAGCTCCTAGAGAACCCCCACACACACACACACACACTCACCTCTTCACCAGGGAAAGCAGATGATTGCTTACTGGGAAAGCAGATGATTGCTTTGCTCACCTTCTATGTGACAGGGTAGGATGGAAGCCTTTATATTGAAGAGGGTTCTCTGACCTTCAGTTTCTTATCATGAGTAAAGGAGAAGCCAGTATGCTCCCCACCAAAAATAAATAAATAAATTGAAGAAAAAAGACAGGCAGATAGGTTGTGTTTGTTGTAATGTCAGAAGTGCCATTCTGGAGAAGGTTCTGATTCTTTAAAGGCATCATTGTTGATGAGAGAGTGTATTTGACATCCAAGTGACAATCGATCAGTCTCTTGGTTGCCTTAGCAGTGAAGCAGAGTGGAGAAAAAACAATAGTGTCCCACATGGGTTGGTGGCCCCTGTTTGTTTATCATCACTGTTCTGTCAGCAGCAGCACCCCAGTGGCCTGAGTCCTGGGTGTCACCAGTCCCTCGGAATGTCACAACCTGGACACCAGGAGGGCTGTAATGGCAGAGGCTCGAGGGGCCAGGCAGAGAAGAGGAGTGAATCCAGGGCTACCAGTCTGAGTTAAAGTCTGGCTGTGATGACTACCACAATGTGGGGCCGATAAATCAAGTCCATAAACGTTCGCTTGCAGTTCTAACCCCCCCCCCCATATTTGTACATTTTGATCAAGTACACTCGGTGCCAATTCTGACCTGAATCAATAAGAGGTTATTTGCAGGGGGCTAGGCAATAGTGTGCTCAGTAGAATCCACAGGTACCATACAAGATTCAAGCCCCCAGTCCTCACCTGTAGGGGAGAAACTTCATGAACAGTGGAGCAGTGCTGCAGGTGTCTCTCCTTCGGTATCTCTCTCTCTCTCTCTCTCTAGATTACCCTCTATCAAAATATTTAAACTGGCCACCAAGGACTGGTGGATAAGCACCAAGCCCCAATGAAAACGCTGGTGTAGAAAAGAGAAAGAGAAAGAGAAAGAAAGCGAGAGAAAGCGAGAGAGAGAGAGAGAGAGAGAGAGAGAGAAAGGAAAGAGGCTGTTGGGGGTGGAGGGGAAGGAGTAAGGGGTTCACCAGTAGAGTACACACATTATTACCATGCTCAGGGACCCAGGTTTGAATCACCAAGCCACTGAGCAGTGCTGCAGTGTCTCTCTCTCCCTCTCCCTCTCCCTCTCTTTCTCTGTCCCTATCTCTCATCCTCTAGCCAACATCCAGGTTGCACAAGGAGGAGGAGAAATACGGGAATTCATCTGCTCTCGCGGGATTTCAGCAGGGGTAAAATGGCTCCCTCCCAGCAAACCCGGGAGAGTGAGTTCCTTGAACTCTCTTCTCTCTGGCTTTTTCAGGCTGACTTTTGCCTGAGCTGATTCGTCTGAGCTCTAAATTGCAGGGCTTTGGAGGAGAGCCTGGCCCTGAAAAAAGAAAAAAAAAAAAAAAGGGGGGGGGACTTTAGGGGAGCTGCCATTCCAAGCAGGCAGCTCGGACGCGGTTGTGATGGCGGCCGGGGAAACGGAGTCCGGCATCTCTGCCTGCTGTCCCTCGGGTCCGCACTGCTGCAGCAGCCGGCCTGGGGCCCAGGGCTGTGTGCAGGGATGAGTAAGCGGCGGCTCTGGAGGCGGCTATGAGAGCCCTAAATACACACAGGCTGCAAGACTCAGGCGGAGGAAGAGGCTGGTCTGGGCTGAGGAAACAGCTAAAAGAAAGAAAAGACTTGATGGACAGACAGAAAGACCAAGCCTCAGAGTCAGGCAGGCAGGCAGGCAGCTCGCTGGCCACCCCCTGACCGTCCAGTCACCCCCTGAGAAGCTTCAGAGACTAAAGATGAGAGCTCATAGAAACGTGAGCCAAGAGGAAGGGGAAGGCGTCTGGAATCTCTAACTTCCTGGTTTAACACACAAGACTGAGCTCAGAGAGGCCGCGTGGCTGTCCAGGCTCACACAGCAAGTTCACATCTTGCCCTCTTGCGCGTTTCATTAACCACGTTCATGTCTTTGCAACAGGTTTGCAGGCCAGGTCGACGCAGGTGCAGTCTTCTCTGTGAGGAGGAGGTGGGCAGCTGGGCCCAGTGGGCAGAAGCACAGACTCTGTGCCAGCTGTGAGCAGCTGCTCAGACAGCTTATTTAGACTCTCTCATTCTCCTCTGTAAAATGGGCTGGGTGGGGGGTGGGGGTAGAGAGCATAATGGTTATGCAAAGAGATTCTCATGCCTGAGGCTCCAAGGTCTCAGGCTCAATCCCCTGCACCAGAGCTGATCAGCACTCTGGTAAAATTATATATGTATATGTATATGTATATGTATATGTATATGTGTATATATATATATATATATATGATAAAAAATAAAATGGGCAAAACAGTAGCTCCAACCCATAGAGTTGCAGTGAGGTTTGGGAGCAATAATATGTTTTTATTTTATTTTACTTTATTTGGCTAAGGCTCAGAATCCACCACTCCCAGCGGCTTTTTCTTTATATTTTATTTGAAAGGAGATAGGGAAATTGAAAGAGGAAGGGAGGAACAGAGAAAGAGAAACAAAGACAGACTGGGTGATGATGCTTCTGGTTGATTACACACATTATACACTGTGCAAGGACCCAGGTTCAAACCCCAAGTCCCTCCTGCAGGGAGAGAGGCTTCACTGGCAGTGAAGCAGTGCTGCAGGTGTCTCTCTTTTTCTTTCTCTGTCTCCCCTTCCCTTCTCAATTTTTCTCTGTCCTATCAAATAAATTAACTAATTAAAAATTTTTTAAAAGTTAAGACACCCGCAGACCTCCTCCCCTCACGAAGCTTCCCCGTGCAGGTGGAGAGCATAAGCTTGAACCTGGGTCCCTGCACAAGGTAATGTGTGCACTCCACTGGGTGTGCCACCACCAGGCTTCCTTGGAGGCGTAAATACATACAAATGCCTGGGAATGAGAGTGGTGATGGCGATCATGGTAGAAATGGTGGTGATGGTGGTGACTATGGAGGTGACAGTCATCACGGTGATGATGATGGTGGAGGTGATGGTGATAGCTGTTAGAAATATGAGACAAGTAGAGTCAGGTGTACAGACGAAGGAGTTTTAATATAGTAGCTGTGGGAAAGTAAGAGTCCCTGCCAGGGGAGCCTAAGAAGCCCTGGCAGGGGGGAGCTTAGGAGCCTGCCTTGGGACAGATTGGTGGTGCATTATATAGTGTCTTGACTCAGGGCTATTTTCAGTGGGGTGGGAAGGCCTGGTGGTCTTAGATTGATTGATGTATTCAAAAATATTTCTGGTTGCTCTCCGATGCGTTCCATGAAGGCCAGAACAAGCCACATTTATCCTGTGTAGGTGAGGGGGCTGCTTGTTCCCAGCACAGCACCCTGCAGTCTGTTTCAGCGAGATAAGTTCTCTCCGTGAGAGTAGAGGGGGTCAGGCCTCAGCATATTCCTTTCTATAGCAGTGGTGATGGTTGTGATGGTGGCTGAATACAAGACATTAGTAATGGGGAGTCAGAGAAAAGTGGGGTGTATGGGATGATGTGGGGTGTGGTGATGATGATGGCGGTGGTATTACTGATGATGGTGGTATTAATGCCAACGATGGGACCAGGAAATTCACCTTCGCTGAGGACAGACAGACCCCAGAGGGAGGCGAGGCCCCGGAATGCACAAGTGCTTTTTCTCAACAGAGCGGTTTCTTTTGCAGAACACCCCCCACCCACTCATCCACCCCCGGCTCTCCACCTTGCTCAGTCTTTCTAGAGGGTACGCTTGGAGCAGGGCCCATGCTGTCCCATGTGCCATCTGTAGGGATGCCCTGTCCTTGTCACCAGGAGCTGCTGGGTCTGACTTTGCCAAAGCTTCAAGGTCTCAACACGTTGGAGACACCAGTGGGTGGCAGAGAGCAAGAGCAGGGGGTCTGAAAGGAGTCAGGCTTTGTGGGCATGTCCCACCATCTCTGCTCACTCTGTGGGGATATGAGAAAGAGCTGCACTGGAGCCAACAGGCGATGCCCCTTGTAATGGGTGAGGCCCTAGGTTTGAGCCTGACACCAAACAGGAGTATCACAGAACCAAAGGAAGTTCCACAGTGGTGGAGTGGCACTCTGGTGTCTCTATCTCTCCATTCATCCCTCTAGTTCTATATCTGAAATTAAAAGAATAAGATAATTGACTGGGCAGTGATGGATTCATGTGTGTGCAAGGATTCAAAGTGACATACACACTGTGAAGTCATGAAGTCTGTGTCCTGGCCTCCCCACCACCACACACATGCACAGAAGTTCAGCAGCCCAGCCCTGCCCACACCCCAGCAACCAGCACTGAGATCTGAACATGGCTTGCAGAGAGAGGGACTAAGTCCCAGATATACAGTATTTCATTTCATCCTCACACAGTCCTCTAGAGCTGTCCTCGGTTGTCCCCATGCTACACAGAGGCTTGGTCTCGTGCCCCAGGGCCCACAGGCAGGAAGTGGCACAGCGAGCACTCAGACCCAGAAGAAAGATACCAGCTCTGGAAAAACTGTCCTGTGTCGTAAGCCCCAAAGGGTGGGTCTTTGTGTCTCCTCTCCCCTGTGAGTGCCTCAGCCCTCGTGGCTCAGCCAAAGTGGTTCTAAAGGCAAGCAGCCACAGTCAGGATGGGAAGCTGGAGTGACAGAGAGAGAGAGAAGTGAGAGGTGAGGGCAGGGCAAAGGACCCTTCTCACCTCCTCTCTCCATATTGGCTGGGCATCTCCATTATACCCCTACCCTATTACAAGACCACCTTTGAAAAGAGGCCTCTAAAAATTTTACTTAATTGGATAGAGACAGAGAATTGAAAGGGGAGGGGAAGATAGTGAGGGAGAGAGAGAGAGAGATACCTGCAGCCCTGCTTCACCACTTGTGAAGCTTTCCCCCTGCATGGGGGGACCAGGGGCTTGAATCTGGGTCCTTGTGCACTGTAATGTCTGCGTTTAACCAGGTGTAGCACCACCTGCCACCCCCCCTTTTTTTTAATAATTGAGAGGTTTTATTTTTTAGAGCAGTTTTAGGTTTGCAGAGATCACACAGAAAGTAGAAGGTTCCCATACACCCCACTTTTCCCTGACTCCCCATTACTAATGTCTTGTATTCATGCAGTGTACTTTTTACAATCTATGAATCAACATAAACAGATGATTATTAACTGAAGCCTATGGTTAATCTTTGTTTTGTATATTTCTATATATTTTATATATTCACCATTACAGTATAGTACAGGATAGTGTCACTTAAAAAATACATAGTTCACCTATTCATACTTAAAAATTTTATTAGTGATTTAATATTGATTTACAAAATTATGAGGTAACAGGTATAATTCCATACCATTCCCACCACCAGAGTTCTGTGTCCCCATTCCTTCCACTGGAAACTGCAGTGGTTCTCCCAAGGTCACAGATGTGGGTTGACTATTATTTCTATAACTATCTGTCTATATTTATATCTATTTGCCCATTTTTTTCTTATAGTCTTGCCTTCTCTGTTGTATGCTTTACATTGAGTTGTTCTAGCTCTCCCCCTGCCAAGAAAATTGGTTCAGTCCTGCTAGTTTCGCGGGCCCGCTTATCCCCGCCCCAAGGAACCCCGAGAGAGTTCCAGAGTTCCAGAGTTCCAGAGTTCGAGAGTTCTTGGCGCCGCCGCGGGGGGCAAGAGGCAACAGAGTTCTGTTTGGTGATTAGTTTGGGTTAGTTTATGAATCGTTGTTCCTGAATAAAGAAATACAGCTTCCCTGCCCAGGCGTGTGTCCTCGGGTCTCTGTTACCCGCCCGTGAAGCTAGTCCGGCCTGCTGGAGCCTCCGAATTTTAACAACACTTCTCTTCCTTTCTAAGTCACATCTATACCTATTACATACTTCTAAGTGTCCTTCCTTTTTTCCTCTTCTTTCTCTGGGTCCTGATGAAATTGAAGTTCTGAGCCCTCTGATTGTCTTACCCTAACACTTCTCCCCCTCTGGGAGTATGGAACAGAATTTTTTATGGGGTGCAGAAGGTGTAAGTTAAAGAGGCCTTTCTTTTTGTTGCCTTATTGTTGTAATTATTATTGTTGTTCTTACAGATGTCCTTGTTGTTGGATAGGACAGAGAGAAATGGAGAGAGGAGGGGAAGACAGAGAGGGGGAGAGAAAGACACTTGCAGACCTGCTTCACCACCTGTGAAGTGACTCCCCTGCAGGTGGGGAGCCGGGGCCTCAAACCGGGATCCTTATGCCGGTCCTTGCGCTTTGCGCCATGTGCACTTAACCTGCAGCGCTACCAAAGAGGCCTTTTTAACGCCCAGTAATATTATATCAAAAGTAGCTTCAGCTTAAGTAAGTAGAGCCGCTCTCTGGAGCAGCCCCCAGTTCCCTATGAGAAGCAGGCCCAGAGTAAGGCAGGGGGCAGTCACAGTGGGAGGGGAACGCAGGCCACACAGGGCTGTCACCCACTCCTCACCAGGATCTGTCTGTGTCCCATCCATGGATGGGCTGAGTCCCAGCTCCCTCTCCCCTCTCAGCAGTCTTTTTTTTTTTCCCTCTAGAGAAAGGCTAAGAGACAGAGAATGCTAAAGAGGGGAGGGTGAAAGAGACAAAGACAGGGAGACACAACAGTACACCTCCACCATTTGTGTAGTTTTCACTACACTACTCCCCCCACACACACACACACACACACTCCAGCCCCTACCTTGCTAAAGCTGCCTTGTGCGGATCTGGGGCTCAAACATGAGTCTGTGTGTGTGGAAATGGGTGCTCTCTACCAGGTGATCCACCTGCTGGTGTCACATTTCTTTCATTCGTTCTCTTTCCTTCATTCTCCCTTTCCCTCTTTCTTTGTTCCTTTTATTATTATTATTTATTTATTTCAAAAGACTGACTGCATTACCGCAAAGAGACAATCTGAGGAGATGGCTGGGGACAGCAGCAGAACCTCTGCCCGCAGGTGGGGTTCACACGGGTCTGTGTGTGCCCTCACATCCGCAGAACTGCTCACCCGCCAGTTTCACTGCGTGTTCTTTTAGAAAGTCAAGTCTCCCTTAAAGAAAAACAACTGACAGGTGCAGCCCATTCACTGCCTTATTGACCGTCACCCCCTCACCCCCCCCCCCGTGAAAATCCTTCACCCCTATTGTGGGGGAGGGGGCAGAAAAAGAAAAGGCCAGTGATGAGGGGTACTGGGGAGAAGAGGCAGGAGGGAGGACTCACTTCCTGACCACCACCCCCCACTCCCTGCAGCCACTTCCTGCCTGGGAGAGAAGGACTGGAGAGGAGAATGCCCAGGTGAGGAGGAGCCCTGTAGGGATCTAGGGGGTAGTGGGGAACAGGAAAGGGGATTCTGACTGTCCTGCTGACCTTCCTGTCTCCTTACAGACATTACCCCTTACAGGGAAAAGGTGGGAGTGAAAAGGTGGGAGGACCCAGGTAAGGAGGTGCTATGGCAAGGGTGGGGGTGGGGTGGAAATTAGACTGTGATTCTATCAAGCTGTAGGGGCGTCTGCCAGTGCAGAGCCCTTCCCCATTAGGGAAAGAGAGAGGCATGCTGGGAGTGTGGATCAACCTGTCAACGCCCTTGTTCAGCGGGGAAGCAATTATAGAAGCCAGACCTTCCAACTTCTGCATCCCACAATGACCCTGGGTCCATGCTCCCAGAGGGTTAAAGAATAGGAAAGCTATCGGGGGAGGGGAGGGGATACAGAGCTCTGGTGGTGGGAATTGTGTGAAGCTGTACCCCTCTTATCCTATGTTTTTGTCAGTGTTTCCTTTTTAAATAAATAAAAAATTAAAATAAAAAATAAAAAAATTTTTAAGCTGCTACCTGGACCAGGGAGACAGCACAGCAATAGTGCACAGGACTGGTGTGTGAGAGGTCCCAGGTTCAATTCCCAACACCAGCTGAGCTAAGCTGTGCTCTAGGAAAAAGTATAAGAAGTTGAGGGCTAGACATGCTCAGCGGGGAAGCAATTACAGAAGCCAGACCTTCTACCTTCTGCAACCCTCAATGACCCTGGGTCCATGCTCCCAGAGGGATAGAGAATGGGAAAGCTACTGGGGAGGGGGTGGGATATGGAGATTGGGCGGTGGGAATTGTGTGGAGTTGTACCCCTCCTACCCTATGGTTTTGTTAATTAATCCTTTCTTAAATAAAAAAAATTTAAAAAAAAAGAAGTTGAGGGCTAGGCAGTAAGTAGCATAGCAGGTTAAGAGCACATAGCACGAAGTGCAAGGAACAGCGTAAAGATCCTGGTTCGAGTCCCTGGCTTCTCACCTGCAGGAGGGTCACTTCACAAGTGGTGAATCAGGTCTGCAGGTGTCTATCTTTCTCTCCCCCTCTGTGTCTTCCCCTCCTCTCTCAACAACAAGGGCAATAAAAATGGGAAAAAAATGGCCTCCAGGAGCTGTGGCTTCATAGTGCAGGCACCGAGCCCCAGCCATAACTCTGGAGGCAAAAGAGAAAAAAAAAAAGTATAAAAAGCTACTAGTTTAAAAATAATAATAATAAAGTGAGGGCCGGGTGGTGGCGCACCTGGTTGAGCACACATTTAACAATGCACAAGTACCCAGGTTCAAGTCCCCGGTCCCCACCTACAGGGAGGGAAGCTACACAAGTGGTGAAGTAGTAGAGAGAGTTGCAGGTCTCACTCTCTCTCTCTCCTCTATTTCTACCTCTATCCTCTCAATTCTGGCTGTCTCTATCCAATAAATACATAAAGACTAAAAAACTAAAAAAAAAAAAAAAAAAGGAGAGGATGAATGAAAGAGAAAGGAAGGAAAAAGAAGTATATAGAGAGCAGGGAGATAGGATCATCATTATGCAAAGAGATTCTCATGTCTGAGGCTGCAAAGTCCCAGGTCCAATGTCCCACCCCACCATTATCCAGAACTGAGCTGTGCTCTGATAAAATAATAATAATAATAATAATAATGAAATAAATAAATAAATGTATATGTCCAAGTTCCTTGGCCAAGTCCCCTTAAAGTACATGCAAATTGAGCTTCACTGTAATTGATTTCTGAAGTCAGGGGAAGGGGAAAATAAATCACTCAGGCTCCACCCAGGCTCTCTGTGTTCTGATATGTTTGCATCTTTGAAAACCAAATGGCAGTTTCCAAGGATGGGGGGACCTGGCTTCACAGTGTGTGTGTGAGGACCCCTTGCCCAGTACTCCAGCTGCCTCTGGGCTCTGAGGTCTCGAGTCCCAGGGTTCTACACCAACTGGGTCTCTGGAAAGTTCTTGTAGCTAAACTTCAAGGAACAAGACAGGCAGCCCGTGGGCTGGGGAGAGCTACAGGGAACTGCTGGGGGGATGGGGTTCCAGGTGGTGAGGGGGCCATGAGGAGGGCCCTTCTTGCTGGACTCCCCCACACACACACACATACAAACACGTACTTCCCACACCTCTCTCACCCCCTAGACGTCCCCGTGAAGCTGAATGGCTTCGACTCGAAGTGCCAGGGCTGGGTGGAAGTGTGCTGGAAGAAAGGTTGGTACCCAGTGTCATGGAGGAGCTGGACACAGAAGATGGACATCTCTCAGGCCTCCAAGCTCTGCCAGAAACTGCACTGTGGGAATGCCCTGACCTTTTTTGATGGCATGCCTGAATCCCCAAAACACATCACCTGTCAAGGAGCAGTGGGGTCCTTCTCCAACTGCAGCCTCAACATGGTACACAAGAGGGACTCTCTGGGCGTGGTCTGCATCGGTGAGTAGCAAGATGGCCCTTTGGGGTCTCCTGGCCTGGGACGGCCATCTGGAGCTAGGGATCGGCCCAAGCAGGCAGGTGAAGAGAACTCCCCTAAAAAATACAGTGGAGCAGAGGTGAAAGGCTGAGGGGGGCTGATCCCTGCCTGGGAGAATAGGAAAAGTCATAGACTGGCTCATTCTCCTCTGCTAGCCTCAGTTTCCCAGACTGTGAAATGGGCAGGGGCTGACCACACACAGGGGCTTAGAGACAGCGGGTGGATCGGGCTTCATGGGGTGATGACACCCACAGCTGTGGGTTCCAGATCTTCCTCAGCACTGCTGGCTGCCACCCCCAGCTCTCCCTGCAGTTCCCCCACCCATGCCCTGTCCCTGCCTCCCAGGGCTTCCTGGCTCTTCCTTCACCTGAGTCTCATTCCAGAACCGAAGAAGACAACCCCTGCACCCACAGTCCCGCCACCCACGCCAACTCCGGAGCCCACAGGTGAGCACATGAGGAAGGAGTCAAGGGTGGACACTCACAGACTGGGGCCTGCTGCGGCAGCTCCACAGGTCAAAAGGGGGGAAACTGGAGGGGGCTAAAGGCAGCTGGGTGGTGTGGCCTGCTGACACGCATCTTGGGGAGATGTGAGGCTGTTCCCTTGTGACAACAGCAGTCTTACAAATCAATATTACTTCAAAAAAGTGGCCTAAAGGTGGGTGGTGTTGGTGTTGGGAGGTGGTGCACCTGGTTAAGTGCACACAGGACCCAGGTTCAAGCGCCCCCCCCCCCCCGCTCCCCACCTGCAGCAGGGAAGCTTCACGAGTCGTGAAGCAGGTCTACAGGTGTTTCTCTTCCACTGTCCCTCTTGATCTCCCCAAACCCTCTCAATTTCTCTCTGTCCTAGCAAATAAAATAGAAGAAGGGAAGGAAGGGAGAGAGAGAGAGGGAGGAAGGAAGGAAGGAAGGAAGAAAAGAGAAAGGAAGGAAGGAAGGAAGAGAGAAAGAAAGAAAGAAAGAAAGAAAGAAAGAAAGAAAGAAAGAAAGAAAGAATGAGAGAAAGAAAGAAAGGAGGAAATGCCTGCCAGGATGGATTCATAGTTCAAGCACTGAGCCCCAGCAATAACCCTGGTACAAAACAAACAGAAGAACAGATGCCTTGGACACATCTACACCTGCTCTTCCTGCTGACCTGCAATGGAACTGGCATTTTGCTTTTACCCCGAAACCTGACATCCCACCCTGGGGCGGCTCAGAATTTATTGACTTATGTATTTGTTTAGTTATGTATTTATTCCCTCCAGGGCTATCACTGGGGCTTGGTACCACCTCTACACATCCACCACTCCTGGTGGACAATTTTTTTTTCGTTTAATTTGACAGGAAAGAGAGATATTGAGAGGGGAGGGGAGAAAGAGAGAGGGAGAAAGAAATAGAGACACCTTTAAACATGCTTCACTGCTCATGAAGCGTTCCTCCCACAGGTGGGGAGGGAGCTGGGATTCAAACCCGGGTCCTCGCACATGGAGATATGTGTGCTTAACCAGGTGTTGGAGATATGTGTGCTTAACCACCTGACGCCCATGTCCAGGGCATTTGGGACTCACCACAACCACCCAGGGAAGTCAGCTGGGTGATCATCTGTCTGTGGGTGGCAGGCACAGCACCTTCAGTGCTCCGACCAGTCCACCTAATTCTCCTCGAATCCCCACCAGATCCTCCCAGGATGCAGCTGCTGCCCGGGTCCTGGGGTCTGCAGTGCGCGGGCTGGGTGGCCTCCTACCATGGCAGCCTGGGTGGCACCATCAGCTCCAAGAACCAGGACAGGGCCCATGGGCTGCTGAATTTCATCTGTGACACACTTCAGTGTGGCTCCTTCCTGCGGTTCCTGGACACCGAGGCCACTGAGACCCCCAGCTCAATGGAGAATCCAGTCCTCCCCATTCGGTGGAAGATCGAGAACTCGAGCGTCAGCATCCTGGAGCAGCCTTTACAGGAGGCCCAGCTCAGGGATTACAGCCCAGCTCTCGCCATCGTCTGTTCTGGTGAGTGAGGCCTGTTACAGGCTGTGCCCGGATGGTCAGGGCTGGGCACTGTGGAGAGCGAGAGCGGAGTAGAGAACGGAGCCTCTAAGACAGAGGGTGGTTTCTCCAGAGTTCACAGGCAGCGCCCTGCTAACTACTTCTGGTCTGGCATCAGAATTTCTGTTCAAATAAACTTGAAGGAATCATGTTAAGTGAGATAAGCTAAAGAAGAGGATGAGTACTGGGTGACAAAGGGAGAACACAAAGTGAAACTGGATGTGGTGTATTGCACCAAAGCAGAGCACTCTGGGAAAGGAGGGAAAGCAAGGGATGCAGGGCACTGTGGTCCTGGTACATGATGGGTGGGAAAGGACCTAAGTTTAGTGCGAAAGTGTTTTGCAAATGCCTGTCACAAGGGGACAAGAAGTTACAGCCGTGTTTCAACAACTATACTGTAAACCTACCCCTAGAAAAGTGATTACAAAAATCCCCAAACCAAAAACACTTTTTACTAAATTAAGAAAAAGTGTAATCACCATGGAAAATTTTTTCACTGCAAAAAAAAAAAGTAACGTAAACTAGCTATTACTCTCTACTATTTTTCAGAAGAATATATGGAACAATATATAGTAAAATAAGAAAGTTGACAATAGGCTACAATAAGAAAGAAAGAAAGAGGATGGCCATGGGCTGGAGGGGCTACCCCTCCAGGAATAGCACTCAGCTGCCCCACGGCCCCTTGGGCTGGGAGAGCAAAGGCGAGAAATTCCTCAGCTGGGCACCATAGCTGTGCCCGAGCCTGAGCAGCACAGAGCCTGGAGGGGTGGGCAGCACAGGAAGGGAGACCCCATATCCAGAGAAAGGAGGGAGCCCTGGGGAAAGGAGGGAGGACCTGGAGGTGCAGGGGATGCAGAGAGACTAGAATAGACGCACACACCCCTCTCCCTGCAGTGCCACCCCAACACAGCTCCAGACAGACTGACTGGTGGTGCTGGAGTGGTTGAGGGCAGGAAGCTGATGAGACACGGCCCCACCCCCTCCCCCCAAACCTGCATCTTGAGGAAAGGGAACCTCATCTGTGAGATGCTCCTTTGAGAATAAGCCTTGGAGGGAGGTGCATGTTACAATGCACAAGGACCTGGGTTCAAGCCCCCGGACCCCACTGCAGTGGGGAAAGCTTCACAAATGATGAAGCAGGTCTGCAATTTGTCTCTCGTTCTCTCCCTATCTCCCCCCTACCCTTTCAATTGCTAGTTGTCTCTATCTGATAAATAAATATAACAAACAATTTTTAATAAATAAAGATGAGCAGCCCTGGAGATGGTACAGTGGCTAGAAAGCTGGACTTGCCAGCGATTGTCCTCAAGTCCCCAGTGTCGGGTGAGCTAGAGGATGCCCTGATCCACTCTCGATCTCCCCTCCGTCTCATAAATAAAAAGCAAATCTGAAAAAAGAAAAAGCTTTGCTAGGGGGTTTGATAAGGCAGCTGACCAAAGCTGCTAAGACTGCAAAGGACTGTAACCCAAGGACACGCGGGACCCCAGCTCCAGCCCCCCCAAATCCAAAAAAAAAAAGACGGAGTCCACCTGCTGGGGAGCCCTGCCCTCACCCCTCACCCCTCCCTCCCTCCCTCTCCAGGTTTCCAGCCCAAGGTGCAGAGCCGCCTGGCAGGGGGCAGCGGCCTGTGTGCAGGCGCGGTGGAGGTGCGGCAGCGCGGGCGCTGGGCGGCGCTGTGCGAGACCTCGAAGGCGCGGGACACGGTGCTGGCGGAGGAGGTGTGTCGCCAGCAGCAGTGCGGTCCCCTCCTCTCACACCGCCTGCTGGACGCCGGCGATGCGGCCGGCCCCGGCTTCTCCTGCACCGAGAGGAACCTGTCCCTCTGCCACCACCTGCAGGACAAGAAGAGCAAGTGCAAGCGGGTGTTTGTCACCTGTGAGTGTGCGCAGCCCGCGGCTCTGGGTGCTGCCTGGAGGTCCCGCCTCGGGGTGCCAGGCATTCCAGCCTTTCAGGAGAATAGACCCAGGAGCTGGGCTGAAAGAGGGTATGGGGTGGCGGGGAGGGGGCAGGCGGTGAGAGTGCGGGAACAGCCAGCAGCCAGTGGGATCACGGGTAGGTGGCTAAGGAGTGACGAGGGCAGGTCCCCACCTGCAGGGGGAAAGCTTCACGAGTGATGAAGCAGGGCTGCAGGTGTCTCTCTGTCTCTCTCCCTCTATCACCCCCTCTCCTCTCAAGTTCTCTGTCTCTATCAAATAAATAAATAAATAAATTTTAAAGAGAGACATGGATGGATGGGTGGGTGGGTGGAAAGTAAGATGGATGGATGGTTGGTAAGATGGATAAGTGGGTGGATGAATGTGGATGGATGGATGGGTAGGTGATGGATGGGTGGAGGATTGTAAGATGGATGGATGGTAAGACTGATGAATGATGGGTGGATGGATGGATGGATGGTAAAACGGATGAAGGGTAGTTGGATGGATAGGTGGGTGGATGGATGATAAGACTGATGGATGATGGATGGAAGGATGGATGAATGGATGGGTGGATGAATGGATGGAGTGAGGGAGGATGGATGAATGGATGGATCGCTGGATGGATGAATGGTAAGTTGGATGGAGGGGTAGATGCTGGCATATGCCCAAGGTGCTATGTAGTGACAAGGTGGTCACTTCCAAGTAACTGGCAAATGGTAGAAACCTGACTGGTGAGTGGGCAGGTGGTGGCTGGAGGGTCAGCTGTTGAGAAGTGGATGGGACAGAATCCTAGAACTGGATGGAGAGGCAGCCAGGCAGGTGGCTGCCTTCTGCAGTCCCTGTGGTTGACAGGGGAGCCCACCAGCCAGTGGTGAGCTCTGGGGAGGGGGCACAGTTTGGACACCCCAGCCCAGGACTCACCTGATCTGTCTGCCCCTCCTCCCCAGGCCAGGATCCGAACCCCGAGGGCCTAGGCGCCGGCACGGTGATGAGCATCATCCTGGCCCTGGTGCTGCTGGTCCTGCTGCTGGTCCTCTGTGGGCCCCCCGCCTACAAGAAGCTGGTGAAAAAATGTAGGTGCAGGTGCCCCACCACCTCCACCCCTTCCCTTCCTTCACGCCAGGCTGCAGGCTGAGCTCAGGCAAGGCAGAGAGAGAGAAGGAGAGGGAGAGGGAGAGGGAGAGGGAGAGGGAGAGGGAGAGGGAGAGGGAGAGGGAGAGGGAGAGGGAGAGGGCTGCAACACTGATTCACCACTCGTGAAGCTTTCCCCCTGGCTGGGAGTTGGGGGCTTGAATCAGGGTCCTTGTGCATTGCAACATGTGCGCTCAACCAGGTGCGCCACCACCTGGCCGCTGGCCTGGCTCTTGTTCTGTACTTCTGGGGGGCTGTGGGGAAGCACTGCAGCACCACCCCAGCCTCTCTTGGCGCTGGCCAAGAGCTCCCAGGCGGTGCTTGGGATCAAACCCGGGGCCTCCCGCGTGGTAACTCGTGGGCTAAAACTACTGAAACTTCTGCTGGCCCCCAACCACCTCCTTTGTAACCCCAGAGTAGGGGACTCTGAAGCGTTGCCCTCCAACCCTGTGGGGAGACCCCAAGGACACCTGGCACCTTCCCCCATCTTCATGCTGGTTCATTTTTCCTAAGCATGTGTTTGCTTTGATTGGTTAATTGCTTGACTGATTAACAATAGAGAATCCCTCCACAAGGTCACAGGCCTGTCCCCAACCCCCACCGCCAGCAAGTCAGAAGGCTGAACACCCTTCCCCTCAGAAGACTCCACAGCAGCCCTTTCACCAGCCCCTGAACTCCAATCCCACCCTACCCCCATCCATACACCCTTCTTGGTCGTCCTTGCCTAACGTCCTCCCGTCACCTCCTCCCCAACTCAGACCGCCAGAAGAAGCAGCGGCAGTGGATCGGCCCCACCGAAATGAGCCAGAACAGTAAGTGTCCCCAAGGTGGGGCGTGGCCAGGAGGGCTCAGGGAGGTGGGGCGGGGCCAGGAGGGCTCAGGGAGGTGGGGCGGGGCCAGGAGGGCTCAGGGAGGTGGGGCGGGGCCAGGAGGGCTCAGGGAGGCGGGGCGTGGCCAGGAGGGCTCAGGGAGGCGGGGCGGGGCCAGGAGGGCTCAGGGAGGTGGGGCGGGGCCAGGAGGGCTCAGGGAGGCGGGGCGTGGCCAGGAGGGCTCAGGGAGGTGGGGCGTGGCCAGGAGGGCTCAGGGAGGTGGGGCGGGGCCAGGAGGGCTCAGAAAGTTGGGGCGGGGCCAGGAGGGCTCAGGGAGGTGGGGCGGGGCCAGGAGGGCTCAGGGAGGCGGGGCGTGGCCAGGAGGGCTCAGGGAGGTGGGGCGGGGCCAGGAGGGCTCAGGGAGGTGGGGCGGGGCCAGGAGGGCTCAGGGAGGTGGGGCGGGGCCAGGAGGGCTCAGAAAGTTGGGGCGGGGCCAGGAGGGCTCAGGGAGGTGGGGCAGGGCCAGGAGGGCTCAGGGAGGTGGGGCGGGGCCAGGAGGGCTCAGGGAGGTGGGGCGGGGCCAGGAGGGCTCAGGGAGGCGGGGCGTGGCCAGGAGGGCTCAGGGAGGTGGGGCGGGGCCAGGAGGGCTCAGGGAGGTGGGGCGGGGCCAGGAGGGCTCAGGGAGGTGGGGCGGGGCCAGGAGGGCTCAGAAAGTTGGGGCGGGGCCAGGAGGGCTCAGGGAGGTGGGGCAGGGCCAGGAGGGCTCAGGGAGGTGGGGCGGGGCCAGGAGGGCTCAGGGAGGCGGGGTGGGGCCAGGAGGGCTCAGAAAGATGGGGCGGGGCTAGGAGGGCTCAGAAAGATGGGGCGGGGCCAGGAGGGCTCAAGGAGGTGGGCCGGGCATCCACTGCCTTTGTCCACGTTGTGCGAGGTGGGACTGTGGCCAGCAGGGGGCGCGCACACAGAGGAGCCTGGGAATGAGTCATGAGACACCCGCTTTTCCATTGGGATGACTTGACTGTTCTAAGATCTGTGGACTTGTTTTCTCCAGAAGGGGGGAGCAGTGTTTTGTCCACGCACAGAGCCGGGGATCAAACCTGGGGCCTCGGGTTTGCAAAACACATGGAACCACCATCTGACTCACTTCTAGCCACCCTAGAGGATGGGACAACAGCCACCCCCCAACTCCTGCCTGCCCTTCCACTGTCTCCCCCACTTTATAAGGCTAGGGTTAACTCCTAGGAAGTTCTATATGGTGGGACCTGGTGTTGGTGGATGTGGTTGAGTGCACATGTTACAGTGTGCAAGGACCCACCTGCAGGGGGAAAGCTTTTCTAGTGCTGAAGCAGTGTTGCAGGAGTCTCTGTCTCTCTTCTATCACCTCAATCCCTCTTGATTTCTGGCTGTCTCTATTCAATAAATAAATTAAGGTAATAAGAAAAAAATTTAAAGTTCTATATAGTGATGTCTCTTTATTCCTCTTCCTACAAGGGGGGGGAAGCTTCACAAGCAGTGAAGCTGGTCTGCGGGTGTCTTTCTCTCCCTCTCCCTCTCTATCTCCCCTCCCCTCTCAATTTCTCTCTGTCCTATCTAATACAAAATATTTTTAAATTCTTAATCTTTTTTTACTGGATAGATAGTCAAAAATCAAGCAGGAAAGGGGTGATAGAGATGGAGACAGATACCTGCAAAACTGCTTCACCACTCTCACAGCTTTCCCCCTGCAGGTGGGAACTGGGGCTCAAACCTGGGTCCTTGTGCACTGTAATATGTGCATTCAACCAGGTGCACCACTGCTGTAGGAGGACCCTGCCCAAGAGAGAAGGGAAAGAGGGGCACATGGCAGAAGTTGGGTGTCCTGGCCTTCACCCCAGTTCCACTGTGGTGAGAGAAAATGAGAGTCTTGGATCCCCGCTGGGGGTCGGGGGCAGCTGGTCTGAGGGCCCCCTCTGCACCCCACAGTGTCCTTCCATCGTAACCACACGGCCACCACCACCGTGCGCATCCAGGCAGAGAACCCCCCAGCTGTGCACACTGTCGAGAATGAATACAGCCAGCCCCCCAGGAACTCCCAGGCCTCGGCCTACCCAGGTGGGCACAGTGGGGACTCTCGGGTGCACCAGCATGGGGGCTGATGGGACATGGCCCGGAGGAGGGCAGAGCTGACAGCAGCTGGAAATCCCAGGAGTGCAGCCCGCCCACCAAGGCCCAGACAGGCTGCTGGTGCTGTTAGCAATGTCTGCGTAGTCCTCGAAGTCTTTGAGTGGCTGGTTTGATCCCAGCAGAGGCAGGCCTGGAGCCAGCAGTGCCTGGAGTCTCCAATAGGATGTCCTCAGTGAGGGGGAATCTTTGCAGTGGGCAGGATAGCCCTGCTTCCCAACCCCGATACCCAGCCCTCCACTGCCAACAACCTCCTGCCCCTCTCCCCCTTCTGCAGCTCTGGAAGGCACCCTGCACAGGGTCTCCACACAGCCTGACAACTCCTCCGACAGTGACTATGACCTGCACATCACTCAGAGGCTGTGACTGGTGAGCACCCCCTTCCGGGGACCCCTGCATGGGCGTGGGGACACACACCCCTGGCTGCCACCCCTGCCCCTCCGTGATGATGGGGACTCAGGGATAGGGAAGAAGCAGATGTAGGGCTGAGGAGACAGTGTAGTGGATCTGCAAAGAGACACTCATGTCTGAGGCTCTGAGGTCCCAAGTTCAATCCCCAGCACCACCACCAACCAGAGCTGAGCAGGGCTCTGGGAAATAAATAAATAAATAAATAAAGGGCCAGGTTGAGTGCCCTGTTAACTGTGCACAAGGACCCAGGTTCAAGTCCTCATTCCCCACCTGCTTTCCTCCCCACACAGGGGAGAAGCTTCACAAGCAATAAAGCAGTGCTGCAGGTGTCTCTCTTTCTCCCTCTCCCCCACTTCCCTCTCAATTTCTGTCTCTATCCAAAACTAAAAAAAAAAGAAGAAGAAGAAGAAGCAGATATAGGTGACCAGAGCCTATTTGGGTGTGGGGTCAGAGCAGAGGGGGTCCCCACAGCTCCATCTTGGGGAAGATCCCATAAGGAGCCCTCCCCCAACCATGAGAGCCTGAGGGACACTGGCTCTACTGGGGAGTAGAGCTGCCAGCAGGCAGAGAAGCCTCTAACACACAGAAGCCACTGCTATCTCTGGGGGACAAAGGGGCTTAGGGCCTGACACCCCATCTTCTGGAGTGTAAGACTGCCCCTGCCTGCACCCCACAGAGCCAAGAGCTCAGGCCTATCTGTGGTTCTGCACATGGAAGGAAGTTATGTTCCCCCACCTCTGTCCCAGCAGGTCAGTGATGGTGCCACCTCTCAGATGTGCCCCCCTGCCCGCAGGTCACTTGCCACCTCCCCAGGAGCCCGGCCCAGGCGAAGAGCCCCTCCCCCAGCCCAGCCAACCAGCCCCTCCAAGGGTGGACATCACTCAGGGCCCTGTGGGTGGAAATCAGTGTCCATGTGGCCTGGGCTGTCCTGAAACTCTGTCCCCAGTAATGGGGTGCCTAGGGGTGCCGTGTCTGCTACACATTCTTTGTAAATAATGCTTTTTTGTACTTCCCTGAAGATGCGAGTGGCCAGTCTGCTTGATCTGGGTTTGCCCCTGGGGGTCCCTTTGGGGCTGCACCTGAGAAGGGGCCCTTCTGGAGGAAGCTGGCAGCCTGGTCGGTGGTCTGAACCCTTCGTGGGAAGAAGGGTGAGCTGAGTCACAGTGGGTACTGGCGTGAGGGGTGACTGCCTGGCCCAGAGTCACTTCCCCACCAGCACACCCCAGGCTCCCCATACAGCCCCCCAAGCCTCTGGGCCCCTCCCTAATGGACAGTAGGGACCAGAGAGCAGGAGCCCAGCTGTCACCCACAGAATACAGGGCTCATCATGCTGAGTCTGTGTGTACAATTGCAGGAAGGGCAAAGGCAATGGGGTTCCTGGAACCCTGAACCTTCTAAATCCCCCCTCTTCTCCACCAGGTGGGCACTGCACCACCTGACCCCAAGTTGGGGTCCCCTGTGAGCCAGAAGGGGAAAGGCCTCCTCAAGAATTGGGGGGCCTCACCGGGGCCATCAGAGGCGCCTGAGAAGCTGCAGGGGGCCTGGGGATACACTATCTGGGTCAGGGTACCCTGGGAGCAGCAGGGGGCAAAGACACAAGCCACAGAAGGTTCTGGAAGAGTCACAGGATAACATGGGAGAGGAGTGCCCGCAAGATCATGGCAATTGGAGGTGCCCACATGCCAAAAGTCTGGTCATCATGCTGCCTCCTGACCCCCCAAGACCCTCCAGGAAGCCTCACCCCACCCCCCAGCCACCAGCTCAGGACTCTTTGTCAGCAACCCTACTTGGTGGGGGATGATGCCTCAAAAAGCCAAGGAGAGGCAGCTGTTGGGAGGACAGAGGATGGGGAGCACCAAATGCCCCCTCCCAACGCCTTTTTAGATAAACTCTTTTTTTTTCCTGTGTGTACATTAATGACTCCACTACTGAGATTTTTTTTCATCATTTCAGAGATGTGGAGACAGAGGGGGGAGATGGCAGGGGGGAGAGACACCATCAAAGCACCACTCCACCCTCCATGGAGTTCCCTCAGGCACTACAGTGTGCCCACATGGCACACTACAGTGTGCTCTGACCTGGGGCTCTGCGTATGGAAAGGCGCTCATTCTCCTGGGGGAGCTATCTCCTGGCCCCGAGAGTGCTCTCTCCTCTAGTCTGGTCCCCACACACCATATCCCACACCATGGCTTCAGAGCCGCCGCAGTGGCCTGTTTAAAAGGGAGACTCCCTTCTGAGAAAGAGCTGCACTGTCCCAAGTCTCTTTGGGGACCTGTCCTTGGAGAGGCGACAGATGCTGAGGGCTTCCTGAACATTCTCTGTGTCTCAGCAGCCCACTTGCCCAGCACTCCCTAGACCTTCCAGGGGTGTCTGCCAGGTTCAGCCTTGGCCAGCCAGACACAGCACACCACCAGGGGTGGGCTGTGGCACCCCCATCCCAGGGCTCATATGGGTGTCTTCCTGGCGTGATCCTGGCCTCCTTGGGGTCTTCAGGCTAAGCTTCAGCCAGAGCAGAGCAGGAGGCCCATGTGTGTGCAACCCCTGAACCCCTAAATCCTGCTACCCAGGGGCCGGTGAGACAGAATAGTGGTGATGAGAGAAGGCTCTGAAGTGCCTGAGGCTCTGAAGTACCAGGGTCAATCCCCAACACCACCAGAAGCCAGAGCTAAGCAGTGCTCTGGTAAAAGCTTTTTTAATTAAACTGGGAAAAAAAATCATGGGGCCAGGTGGTGGTGCACCTGGTTGAGCGCCATGTATTACAATGGGCAAGGAACCAGGTTCGAGCCCCCGGTCCCCACCTGCAGGGGGAAAGCTTCATGAGTGATGAAGCAGGGCTGCAGGTGTCTTGCTTTCTCCCCCTATCACCCCCTTCCCTCTTAATTTAGGGCTATCTCTACCCAATAAATAAAAAGTATATATATAAAAAAAATTTAATTAAAAAAAATGTTACCCAGCTGAGCCTCCAGAAGGCACTGGCCTCTAGCACATTCTCGTGAAGTCAGGGAAACTAAGGGCCCACAATGAAAGCCCACTTAAGACCACTGAGCCCTGCACAGGGCTGGCTTTGAAGCCCAGGATCTGCCCCCCAGGACCTGGGGCTGAGTGGAGGCCTGGCCGCCCAAGGGGAGCTGGGGCAGAGTCCGATGCTCCTCTCCCCAGTTTAGAAACCAGCTGTCGTTCCGCATCTGCCAAGCAGGGGACGGAAACGAGTCTCTGCTCCCATTAAACTGAGCTTTACGCACCCCTAGTGGGGCCCAGTGACACTGCACAGCCTGTGCTCCGGGGACTAAATGGCTGAGAGAGCAGCAAGGCTTGCAGGGCTCAGGTCCCTTGCATGCTGGGGAGACACTGCTTCTCTCAGTGAGTTTTAAAGGAGGAAAAACCCAATGAGCAGGACCTGGAGGGGCTGCTGTCCGAGGCAGCCTAGAATGACGTGCAGACAAGCAGGTCCTGTGCAGTGAACCAAGGGTCCTTTAGCACAGCAGGGCCCCCAAGGCCTTGTGGGGGGAAGCCAGATCCTGTCCCTTGAGCCCAGAACACACACACCAGGAAGTCTTCAACGTTTATTATGGCAACTAACTCCACACACGCACAGCACTCAGACGCCCCCGAATGGGACTCACAACCAGCAGCTTGTGACGTCTCCATACACGACTGGGGGGAGGGGGGCGAGGGGGGCAGGGGTGCAGGCTGAGGGGCAGGCAGCACCAGGAGCTCCAGGCCCTCACTGCCCCGCCCCTGCTCCCACTGAGGCTGAGGACCCAGGTGGTGGACGTTTCAAGGCACAGACGACTTCCCACCCAGTGAAAGCCACGAGTGAATGTGATCACTGCACCCCTTTGGTCTAGTGTCGTCACTTCCGGGGGTGGAGGAAGCCCCGATCGTCCTGTATATTCATAAGACGTGGGCTCCTGCCTGGTAATGGTGTTCCGAAAAGCACCATTTGGGAAGTCAGCATCAGGCCACCTGCTGATGTCCCCAGCAGGAGGGATGTGGGGGCGGGGAAGGGTGTCACGGGGGGGGGGGGGGGGGGGGTGGCTACTGCAAGGGAGATTCAAGGCACTAGAGGGGTGGACGGATGTGCTGTATCTCCAAACCATCCCGCCGGAAGCAGGAGCCGAAGAGGAGAGAGAGTATGGGGAGGCAGCCTGGCCCTCTATCAGAGGAGCCCAGATTCCACTTCACTCTCTGGCCAGTGGGCCCCAGGGGACCCCCGATTCTCTGGACAGCGCCAGCCAGTCCTGGGGTCCCCCTCGTGGCCCCACCATCATGCTGTTCGTCAGCCCATCCCCCTGGGGGTCCGTTTTGCTGATATTTGTCAGAGTTCAGTTATGGCTTTGTGGGCTTCCAGTCACAGGGGGTGGGAGTCAGAATGCAGGCTCTGAGCAAGTGAGGCCCAGGTTCGAGCCCTCTACTCATCCATAAAGGCTATCACAGGGTGGGATTCCTAAGTCTCTTCTCTCCTGAGCCAGCCTAGCCACGTGTGTGGGGCCGGCCATCCTGAGTGACCACGGGGATGTGGCGGCTGTGGCTCCCAGTGTAGACACCATGTCAGGCCACCTCTGGGGAGGTGTGGGCCAGATGCCAAGCCATCTGTCATCAAGAGGCCTTTGCGTCTAGGTCCGTGTCCAGGAGCACAGACGCAGCAGGCTCCCCACACATGCATGTAAACATGCCCACACACATGCACAGGTGTGCACCCTGAGGAAGCCTGGAGCCCAGGCTGCCTCCCACCAACGGAATTCAAGCCCACCGCCAGGAGGAGGCGCTCCCTTCCACCCTGGGGAGGGCAGAGAGTTCCATGACACAGTCTTCCTGGGGCCTCTGTGTTCCAAGTCCACAGGGAGCACCACCTCTGCCCATCGCCACCCCCCACCCCCAGGAGCCTCAATCTCAGGACAGGGCTGGTGGCACAGGGGAGAGGGGTACCAAGGGCCAGGGTGGCAGCTAGTACCCAGGCCAGGCAGGGCCCTGAGGAGGGGGGAAGCCATAGGGAGGGGCGGGGCCCAGGGGGTAGGGCGGCCGAGGGGGGCCTGTGGGCTGGAGCTGGCCAGGGAAGCCGGGGAGCTGGGGCTGCGTGGGGTAGGGAGGCCTCCCTCCGGGCGAGGGGTAGGATGCCTGCTGAGGATAGCCAGGAGTGCTTGGCCGGCCCCCCACCACAGGGTACCCTGGAGACCAGGAGTAGCTGGGGCCGACCCTGGGCCCCGGCTGGGCTGAGGGGTGACGGGGGAAGGCCGGAGGTGGGGTGGCCGCAGGGAAGGGCACCTGTGGGAGTGAGCCGTGGGCTGTGGGCCCCACAGGCATGGAGGGGGACGGGCTGTAGGGGAGTGGGTAGGGGAGTGCTGCGGAGGGCAGGGGTGGTGGGGGCTGCTCCACGGGTAGGGGGGGAGTGTGCTGGGGGGATGGGCATGGTGGGGGTGGCGGGCGGGGAGGAGGCCCGCCCGCTGGTGGCTCTGGGTTTGCCCTGGGTCTCCTCAGCACTTCCTGGAGCTTCTCCACACGGACCCGACGCAGGTGGGACAGCATCCGCATGGAGGAGAAGGCCTCCAGAAATGTCTCCAGGGGCACCTCACCCTCCAAGAACTTCTCCGCCATGGCCTGGAAGACAAGAGGTCTGCTGGCAACTCCCCGACCCCTGTCACCCAGGAGACCCCTCTTTTTTATTCTAGCCCCAGCAGGGAGCCTTCTCCCGCACCTACTTCTCACCCCGACACTGTACAGGTGCTGACTGCTTGCTTCTCTCTCCCTCCCAGAAATGTCACCCCCATGGATGGGGGGCTGTTGGGATCCCCGTGGCCCCCACCCCACAGGTGTAGGGTCCACAGGAAAGGGCTGTCAGTGGCCGGCACACCTCAGACTCTTCTTCGATCTTCATGCCTTCAATCTGCAGCAGGTCTAACAAGGTCGCGGGCTGCAGTGCCGAGGAAAACTTCTCTGCAGGGAGAAAGCAGAGAGACTGTCTCTGGATCTGGGACAGCGGGCTCCGGGGGTGTCTGTGCTGGGGGAGGGCAACGTGGCAGGGGGACTCAGGACACCCCTCAGCCCCCATCCTGTTCTGCCACCAGAGTGTCAGCCCTTCACAGGAGACAGAAGGCTACAGAGATAGGGAACACCTCCGACGGCCATTTTTATTTTTCTATCTTACTGGCTAGGATAGAGAGAAACTGAGTAGGGAGGGGAGATAGAGAGGGCCGGAGAAAGAAGAGAATAGAGAGAAACTGAGTAGGGAGGGGGAGATAGAGAGGGCCGGAGAAAGAAGAGACACCTGCAGTCCTGCAGGTGGGGAGTGGGGCTCAACCCCGGGTCACTGCGCATGGCAGCGTGTGTGCTCAACCTATGGCCTCAGGAGCCCTTTTTAAAAATGTTTATTTTATTTATTTATTCCCTTTTGTTGTTTTATTATTGTAGTTATTGTTGTCGTTGTTGGATAGGACAGAGAGAAATGGAGAGAGGACGGGAAGACAGAGAGGGGAAAGATAGACTCGCGTGTGAAGTGAGACCCCTGCAGGTGGGGAGCCAGAGGCTCAAACCGGGATCCTTACTCGGGTCCTTGCACCACCTGCACTTAATCCGCTGCGCTACCTAGGAGCCATTTTTCTAACTGTGACCTGGTCAAGTTCCAGCCTAGTGGCTCCCCCAGAAGGCCAAGTTGGGACAGGAGAGAGAATCGGTCCCCATGTGCATCCCAGCAGCTCTCCCTACACCATCCTGGATGGGGACCCTGCGTGTACAGAGGAGTCCCCACCTCCCTGGGCCCTACCCAGCTTGGCCTTCTGCTCCTGGCACCGCTGCACCAGCCTGCGCAGCTCCTGGTACTTGTCAGAGAGGTTGGAACGGCTGATCTCCAGGGGCTCCTGGAACTCAAGGTTCTGCTCGGCCAGGCTCCGGTTGGTGGCCAGCGCCATCTCCCGTTCCAGCTGCAGGTCCTGAACCTGAATAAGCGGGAGAGACGCTGGTCGTCTGAACCACTCGGCTGGTGGCAGGCGGGACCAGGTTCTCAGTGAGAGGGGAGCCCCTCAGTTAGCATCAGACACAAAGGCCTGGGTCAGTCCTGAGCAATGCCTCCAGCCCAGGCACCTCCCCTAAGGGCCCACCCAGCCCCTCATCGGGGTGCTGGGTCAACCCAGGACACAACACTAAGGGATGACATGTCACCTGGGGTAACAATGAGGAGCAGGGACATTCCAGGAACTGTGGAGTCCTGGCTATATACGCTTATACAAGAAAGTATCCAAGAAAGAAGCTTCCAGAAGGAAAGGCACTGAAATTCCCAACACTTATCCTTGGGTTCAGACACCTTCTCTGAGGTGAACTGGGGTGACCTGATGGGCCTCAGACACTCAAAAAAATAAAAGTTATGCAGAGGAGTGAGAAAGGCCAGGATCTGCTCAGGGGAGAGCGGCAACTGAGGCCAGCAGGGCGGCCCCACCCACATGGGAGAACTGTGGCAACCTGAGGCCCTAATACTGACCTTTGAGTCTGCACGTGCCTCCCTGAAAAGATTCCCCCAGCTGAACAGCGCTTTTCCTGTCAGCAAGTCCTCTGTCTCCTCCAGCTGGTAGGGTGGCAGTGTGGTCCAACCACCTCTGAGGAAGCGGGGACCGCACCCTAAAGACCAGGAGGCGCCGGAGGATTCAGCACCCCGGGGGTGCAGTGACACCAGCTTCAACGTGGTACCAGGCAGCCTGTCCACTGTGGGGAGCTCGCTGCACTGCATGTCTCTCTCCTCAGAGATGGGAGCCTGCTGTCTGTGCCCCAGACTGGACAGCACAGCTTACTCCACTGACAGGCCTGCTGGGGTCCAGGGAGTGTGGGGCCTGTCCAGATCTACAGCCTAGATCTGCCCAGCCTACAGTGTAATGGAAGCTGCCCCATGGTGGATCTCTCCTTGGAGCTTCCTGGCAAGCCCATGGGCTAGGGTCCTGCACATTGACAAGTTTCAATCTTGTGTTTCGTTTTGTTTTCACTGGAGCACTGCTCAGCTCTGGCTTATAGTAGTGATGGGGACCGAACCTGTGATTTTGGAACCTCAGGTACCTTTTGTCTTTTTGGAACCTTTTGTCTCTTTTACATAAGTATTATGCTATCCACCCCCACCCCCACCACAGGCTTGTTTTTATGAGCTATGAAAACTTACATGACTGGCCTACCCTATCAGGAAAAGAGATAGGCTGGGGAGTATGGATCGAGCAGCCAAAGTCCATGTCCAGCAGAGGATGCACTTACAGAAGCCAGAACTCCTTCCTTCTGCACCTCCAAAGAGAATTCTGGCCCATACATCCAGAAGGGGAAGTGCTAGGGTAAGATGACCAGAGGACTCTGAAACCCAATTCCACTGGGACCCAGGACTTTGGTCACATGAAACCTTTGTTTTTGCTGAGAGAGAAGAGATTCTGGAAAACACCTAAGGATGTCAGGTGTGGTTTCTCTTATCTGAGAGGGAAAAGGAAAAAGGAAGGACACTATGGGATGATTTCACTCATAAGTGGAATATAGAGAAATGAAACACATCAACTTGAAATATACAATTTTGTACACACACACACACACCAACCCGTAATTATAATCTTGGGAGAACTATGACGGTTACTATGGGGGGCACAGAATTTTGATGGTAGGAGTGGTGTGCGATTATACCTCTATTATTTTACTATCTTTTTTTTAAAAAGTATTATTTATTTATTATTATCTTTATTTATTGAACAGAGACAGCCAGAAATCAAGAGGGAGGGGGTGAGAGAGTGGGAGAGAGACAGAGAGACACCTGCAGCCCGGCTTCACCACTCGTAAAGCTTTCCCCCTGCAGGTGGGGAGTGGGGGCTCAAACTCCGGTCCTTACGCATTGTAATACCTGCGCTCAACCAGGTGTGCCACCACCCGGGCCCGTATTTTACAATCTTCTAAATCATTATTAAGTCACTAATACAATTTTTTTTAATTAAAAAGTCTTCCATGGCTGATAGCAGCCAATCACACTACATCGCTGTTGCCCTCAGCCTTGTCTGCCCCTCTCCCCACAGCCTTCCCCAGTCTTTCTCCATTAGGGGTTCACAGTGGAACCCCCACACCAGCCATCTATGAGATGAGGATGGTTCCAGCACCTTCTTCTGCATCCACATTCTCCCCCATGGACAGAAAGCCCCTGCTCTCTGCTCTCCTCACATCCCAGCTCTCCTCACACACCAGGGCAGCTCCATCTTGTTTACAGCCTGTGAGGGAATAGAATAACACCCAGTCGGAGGGGCCTTGGAGTCTGCTTAGCTGGTCCCAGCTGACTTTCTCCAGATCTTTGAGGGAATTCCCCCTCCAAAATTTCCAATCATTAGCCCCGGCTGCACGCCAGACATTCAAATTGCATTTTGCCCAAGGGGCTGTGTCTGCTCACACACTAGTTGCTTGTCTCGGATTCTATCGGCCTTTCCAGCTTGGAGTTAACCAGCTGTGACCATGTCAGGGAATCTCTTCTACTGAATCCCCTGCACCTGGGCGCAGGCCTCGGAATTCTCCCAACACTGTGATTCCAGAGACACTGGTGCTCCATCAGAAAAGAGGGTGGAGGCGTGGAGAGCTGAGCCAAACAGGTCGTGTGAGTGAGGCCTGGAGCGGAACCCAGACAAGGCCAGCTCAGGGTGACAAGACAGGTCACGCTGAGTCCCCACGCCTCTCCTCAGCCCCGTGGCCTGTCCTCTCCAGCCTGGCAGAGGCTGCCCACTTGGGAAGAGGGGTGGCAGGGAGGGGGGCAGCAAGGGCATAAGCAAAGTCCACATCCGCCTCCCCAGGAGAAGCAGAAGTGCTCTGGGAGGCGGAAGCAGAAGCAGGAGGACGTGGTTCCCTTTCTCTGGTCGCACCATGAAGTCACAGAAGTGGCTGCCACACCTGGTCACCACAGAAAATGAAAATGGATGCTGGGGGCTGATGGAGGGAGCTGCTGATGTGTGTCTGTGACTCTCCCTGACATTAAAGGCCTCAAGCAGTGGCTTCCAGAGGGATGGACAGGACAAGGCCACTCCAGGAGTGACTGTAGGGCCGCCCAGCTCTACGGCCACCTCCTGTCACTAGCTGACCCCAGTGAGAAATCACAGGGTCAAAGAGACAGTCGGGGAGGCCAGGGAAAGGCTTTGGACAGTGGAGCGCTCCGAAAAGACAAGAGGGTGTTTCCATCCCCGGGAGTAAGGTGGAGAGGAGCCCCGAGGGGTCACAGTGGTTACAGAGCATCAAACCGGAAGTGGAGCCCAGCCAGAAGGCCTCCCCCTGGGGACAGGCCAGCAAGGCTCTGGGAGGAGGCAGCTAGCAAACAGAACCCCTACTCTGAGAAGCTGCCTTGGACCCAGAATGGAGTGACAGTGCAGGGGCTGCTGGGATGTGTGGGGACCGTGGACTCCCTGACACAGTGCCCAAAAGGTCCTGGAGGACAAGAATGCTGGCCGGAGACCTCAGGGCTGCTCTGGCAGGGTTGAAGCCAGGGGGGAGCCCACAGAAAAGTGAGGTGAACTTTACCCAGTCTCCCCACCAGCCAGTGTCTTTCAGAAGGGTCTCAGTCCCCTCCGCTGGCCTTTCTGAGGGGCCCTGGGACAGGCTTGCTCTACCTCAGGGGACTCCTGGGCCATTCGGTCAATGGTGTCCGGGTTATTCTGCATCTCCTCCAGCTCCGCCAGCGTCTTGTCCTTTAGGGTCTCCATCTTTCCCTGTTAACACAGAGCAATGCTGCCATCAGGAGGGGCAGCCTGGGACCCCCAGCCCACACACATTACCCACCAAAGACAAACTGGAGCTTTCCCACGACGCTGCCACTCCCCGGGTCCCACCTGTGAGCATGTTCGGTTGTGCTGCTCTGACTATGAACAGCACCCAGAGGCCAGAGGCCCAGCCACAGTGTTTCAGGGTGCCTGCAGGTGACATTCCCCAGGAGCAGAGGGGAAAGAGCCAGGCAGCTGGGAAGGAAGGACATCTGGCCCCAGTGTTGACCAGCTCTCTCTATGCCAGAAACACACCAGCCCTCACAGCACACGCCAGGCTCAGGGGACCTCACTGTCATGGGCCCAACCAGCTCCAAATGCCTCAATACTGGCCATCACAGAACCTTAAGTTTTCTTCCAGTGTTCTCTGCCATGACAGACCTCCCCATGTACCACAGACAGACTGTCACATGCATGTCATCTTTTGAAGCAGAACAGGAAAAAAAAAAAAGTCACTAAAATTTCCCCCTAGGGAATCCAGAGGAAGAGATATTGAGCGACCCAGAATGTCAGGACACAGGACCTAGTCCTCACCCAGTCACTCTGCCTCAAGGGACATCGAGTGTCTGCTGACTAAAGGGTCACAGCCAGGCCCCCGGAGGGAGCTCAGGGCTGAGAAGAGGAAGCACAAACGCACTGCCCTCTGTACTCGCTGCCTGTTTGCTGGTGGGATCCTGTGTCTGTCTGGATTTTGCTTTTTCTAGATGTGCGTTTTATAGCCTTGGCGTCATTTTTTCTCAAGACACACTGTTCTGTTTCTGAAAGGTTCCAGCACTCCACAAGTCTGGAGGATCCCCATACCCACAGAAGCACATAAACAGGGAGCCAGCAGCCCCAGGCAGTCGAGGAAGAACTCTGGAATCAAGGGCTAGCGTTGCTGGAAGGGTCCTCCTGTGGGTCTCAGTTCCCTCATCTGTAAAAGGAGAGGAGTGGGGTCTCCTGGAGCCATCACAGAGGTGACATTTGCCAGCAAAGTCCACAAGGAGCTTGCATCATACCCAAAGGCATTCTGGTTCAGACACAAGGTGCAAGGTCACCTGACTGACAAAGAACCATCAAGCCAGGCCTCCTCCATTATCTGCTGTCTGCCCTTGGGCTAGAAGGCCTGAGATGCCAGGTTTGGGTGTGGACCTCAGGGGACAAGCTTGCAGAAAATGTAGGTATGCCAAGTCCCTGTCTTCCAAGGAGGGAGAGCAGGGCAGGGCCCGAGAGCTGGGATGTCTGTTTCCATGAGGAGGCCCAGCTGTGACTGGAGTCTGACTGAGAAGGATCATGGCTAGTGGTGTGGCTGTGTGGGCCACCAGGTGACAGAGCGACTGTGCATGTGCCACCTCTCCTGAGCACTCACAGGTACTGTGACACAGTACCCCTATGGAGGGAGGGGTGACCACATCCACTCCAAGGGGGAGACGACACCAGTGCCATGTCCCTAGGCTGCTGTCCCCTGGCCAGAAGCCCTGAGGAGGAAGAGGAGAGCAGCCCTTCTTCCCAGCTGGGTGTCGCCCACACACCTGAGCCTCCCGGGCCAGGCTGAGGCCTGTGTCCCTCGGCCACGTCCTGCAGGTCTCCAGGGAGGCCTGCGCTCCAGACCTGCTGAGTCTTCATTTCCACCACCAATTCAGAGAGGGTGGCAGCTTGTCACCCGAGACCAGCATTCCCTGCTAGCAGGTTCCAGGTCAAGGGTCAGAGGGGTGATAGCCACTGCACAGGAAGCCTCTGGCCACACCACACGCTGGGGGGATGGTGAGGGGCTACTCCGAGCAGAACCAAGGGAGCGGGTTCCGGGTCTGGCCCCAGGGTCTGTGTAATCAGAGGAAGGCCCATGTTTACACCTCTCGGCCTCTGCCCACCCCCCACCCCCCCCCAGGATAGGATGCAGCAGAGAAAAGGCGGGGAGCCTGGGGCAGGAACAAGGCTGAGTGGCAGAGGACAGGCCTTTTTTGTTCCATCCCCAAGGATGCAAAACATACCAGACAAAACAAGCTGGGCACGACAAATGAGAGTGCTGCTCTGGCCACTCTCTGTCCCAATTAAAAAATCATCAGGGAGGCTTGGATGGTGATTCACTCGATAGAGAACACGCTTTGCCATGTGTGAGGACCCAGGTTCAAGCCCCCGGGGCACCACAAGGGGTCACCTCTATGGGAGAAGCTTCACAAGGAGCGGAGCAGTGCATGGTCTGTCTATCTGTCTGTCTGTCTGTCTCTCTCTCTCCCATTGCTTCTCTGTCACACTCTTATAAAAAAAAAAAAAAAAAAAGAACGGAAGGAAGGAAGGAAGGAAAGAAGGGAGGGAGGGAGACTCTGTCAGGATAGACGAATTGTGCAAGCAATAATCCTGATGGCAAAAATAAGAATGGAGGTTGGTCACCAGAGGACCCCAAATTTCACCTGCTCTATTCTTACCTTTGGGTTCCTGATTATTAAAGTTTGTCCTGCTTTATATCTTACCGCCATTCAGCCACCAAGTTGTTGAGACTACTAGGATTCCATTCTGACTTCCCTGGACAGACTACCTCACCAATGTGTCCAGGAATCGCACCTCCCCAGAGCCCTGCCCCACTGGGGAAAGACAGAAACAGGCTGGGAATATGGATCAACCTGCCAACATCCATGTCCAGCAGAGAAGCAGTTACAGAAGCCAGACTTCCCACCTTCTGCACCCCGTAAGAATTTTGGTCCATATTCCCAGAGGGATAAAGACTAGGGAAGCTTCCAGTGGAGTGGATGGGACACGGAACTCTGGTGGTGGGAATTGTGTGGAATTGTACCCCTGTTACCTTATCTTATAATCTTGTTAATCATTATTAAATCACTAATAAAAAAATAAAAAGAAAGGGAGTTGGAGGGAAGGAATGGAGGGAGGGAGGGAGGGAGGACAGACACAAAGTCTGGAAATATGCCGTGTTTGTGCTTTGGCTCCATGGCTCTTTGCTCTTTAATAGACCGTGTGTTCTGGGGCTGTCCCCTAGCCTGTTTTCCTGCCTCCAGCCTGCAGCTCTTCGGGGGAGGCAGTACAGAGCCTGGGGTTCTCATGAGGTCCCCACAACCACCCTTAGCAGCCTGCGGACTCCAAGCTATGGGGCAGGCCTGTCCCACCCCGTGTCATGAACACCCGCCCAGGCCCGAGAGCCATTCCCAATCCTTGTGGGCCGGGTTTAGTTTTCTTTCTCCAGCACGAGTCCAGCCATGCCCCCCAACGACTGGGCTGTTCACTCTCCTGACGTCCCACGGGTGGGGGCTGGGAGGGGAGACAAAGCAGAGGGGCCGAGTCAGTGCCCCGGGGTTCAAGCCCTGGCACCACAGGTGTCTCCCCCTCTCTCTGTGGGTGCGTATCTCTTGTGTCTATCAAATGAAAGAGTGTCGGTGGGTGGGGTGGGTAGGAGCACACTGGGTTAAGCGCACATAGCGCAAAGAGCAGTGACCCACGCAAAGACCCCAGTTAGAGCTCCTGGCTCCCCACCTGCAGTGGGGATCACTTCACAAGAGGGGAAGCAGGTCTGCAGGTGTCTATCTTTCTCTCCCCCTCTGGGTCTTCCCCTCCTCTCTCAATTTCTCTCTGTCCTATCCAAAAACAGCAGCAACAACAACAACAATCATAACAGTAACAACAAAATGGAAAAAAAATGGCCTCCAGGAGCAGTGGGTTCATAGTGCAGGCACCGAGCCCCAGCGATAACCCTGGAGACAAAAAGCGTCCTGGAAGAGTGACACTGCTTGTGTACAAGGCCCTGCCTGGCTCTGCAAAGTGAATTAACTAACCGATTAATTAGTTTAAACCAGGGCCATGGAGAGCACCAGACTTGCATGTCTGAGGCCCCTGAGAATCCAGGTTTAATTCCCCGCAAAATATAAGCCAGAGCTGAGCAGGGCTCTGGTCTTTCTCTCACTCATGAAAATAAATAAAACTCTAAAAAATTAAAAGAGAGACAAATCAAATCATCAGGCCCTTACCCGTTGGTTTCCTTACACTGAACTTCCTTGCAGTCTGAAAAGCTACCAGATGAGGCCTAGGCGGATTTTGTTTGTTTGTGTGTTTGTTTTATCTTTATTTATTAGATACAGACAGCCAGAAACTGAGAGGAAGGAGGAGATAGAGAAGAGAGACAGAGAGACACCTGCAGCCCTGCTTCACCACTTGTGAAGCTTTCCCCCAGCAGTTCGGAACCAGGGGCTTGATCCTGGGTTTTTGCACACTGTAGCATGTGCACTCAAGCAGATGCACCACCACCTGGCCCCAGGAAGGAGTTTCTGTTTTCAGTCTTCCTGAGTTTTTTGGGGGGGCTGGCCTTCACCCATGATAAACGGGTAAAACAACACAAAGAGCAGGGAGCGAGCCCACAGCCCCTCCAGTCAAATCCCGGCTCCAGCTGTGGAGGATTAATCTTAATTAACAATTTCAAAGAAAAAAAAGGGGTCCTGAAGGTGGCGCAGTGGATAAAGCATTAGACTCTCAAGCATGAGGTCCTGAGTTCAATCCCTGGCAACACATGTACCGGAGTGATGTCTGGCACGTGTCTCTCTCCCTCTCTCACTCTCTCCCCCATCTTCTTTGTGAATAAATAACCGAAATCTTTAAAAAGAAAACAAAGCAGGCACTCTGGCACGACACCTGAAGACCGGCCACACTCCCCCTGGCACCTTGTTTTATACCATCATCATCTCGTTTCCACGACCCTCTACATTTGCCCATCTATCCCATTTTCTTTCTAAAAAAATATTTATTTATTTATTCCCTTTTTGTCGCCCTTGTTTTATTGTTGTAGTTACTATTGTTGTTATTGATGTCACTGTTATTGGACAGGACAGAGAGAAATGGAGAGAGGAGGGGAAGACAGAGAGGGGGAGAGAAAGATAGACACCTGCAGACCTGCTTCACTGCTTGTGAAGCAACTCCCCTGCAGGTGGGGAACAGGGGGTTCAAGCCGGGATCCTTATGCTGGTCCTTGCACTTTGCGCCATGTGCGCTTAAACCACTACCACCCGACTCCCCCATCTGTCCTATTTTCCTGTTCTCTTTCCACAGTGTATGTCTTTCATTCTCAAATTCTGCTGTCACCACGTCTGTCAACCAAGCAGAACACCAAGGACAAATGATCTGATCTCCAAGAAGTGGGACACCGCCCTGTCAGGAGACAGACAAGTTGCAAAATAAGTCAGAAGCCAACAGACATGAAAAATGTCACTGTGCCCAGCCACAAGATTTCCCATCTAACGTCAGAGTTTTTCTCTGCTTTCTTTGCAGTGAGCTGTTCTCGCCACCATCCGTCTTTGGTCAAAGTGTCTGCAGCTGGCTCTGGCCTGCTACTCTCTTGTTGGTGAATACTCTCATAAAGATCCCCTTTGCTTCCTTTTTTTAAAAAAAATATTATCTGTATATATTGGATAGAGACAGCCAGAAATAAAGAGGGTGGGGAGAGATGGAGGGAGAAAGACAGAGAGACACCTGCAGTCCTGCTTCACCACTCGCAAAGCCTTGCCCCTGCAGGTGGGGACCGGGGACTCGAACCAGGGTCCTTATGCATAGCAACATGTGCGCTCAACCAGGTACACCACCACCCGGCCCCCTTTGCTTCCTTTTGTATTTTGCCTGCTGGGACTAAAGCACCGCAGGCCAGCAAAATAGCTCACTGGGATGTTTTGCCCTGTGCATGAACCAGGTTCGAGTGCGGCCCTCAACCCGCTGGAGGAAGCTTTGGTCCTGTGTTCTCTTTTATCCTCTCTCTACCTCATGGCCTATCTGACTCTATCTAATTAATTACTTGATTCAGATTTTAAAAGGCAATGGGCAGTGTAGGGTGAGGGTATTTCATCCCTCATCACATGGTATGTACATCACCTTCTACCAATTCTCACGTTTACAGACTGGGAATGCCGCTTCCCAGGCCTGAGGGCTGTCCTCCTCTGGTTACAGTGTTTTAAGAGCCACTGTCTTACTTTTACAAACTCCCCAAACCTCTCTCCTCTGCCTCAGGGCTTTACTCTAAGGAGAATCCTCTCTTCCCTAAACCTCACTATCATACCTGATAATCCTGGTCCGGGCAGCAACCCACATCATTCCATTCATCTGGTGGAGGTCTCTGGCGGTTGCCTGCTTATCTAGTTCTTGTCCCAGGGAGCTGTAAAGGTGGTTGCCCCTGCCCTAAGGGGAACTCTCACCCCCAAGCAGATTACTTTTTTTTAACACCCTAAAATCAGCAATCTGACCCCACCCCACCCCTTATTTCCCACCCACCCCTCCAGGGTGGTAACCACTCCTGTGGTCTCTCTCCACAATTTTTTTTTTTTACTTTTTCTTTTTCTTTCTTTTTTTTTTTTTTATTATCTTTATTTTACTTATTAGATAGAGACAGCCAGAAATTGAGAGGGAAGGGGGTGATAGAGAGGGAGAGAGATACAGAGACACCTGCAACACTGCTTCACCACTCGTGAAACTTCTCCCCTGCAGGTGGGGGCCGGTGGCTTGAACCCGGGTCCTTGCGCCCTATAGCATGTGCGTTCAACCAGGTGCGCCACCACCCGGCCCCTCTTCACAATTTTTAAAGGAGAATATTTGTTGGCAGCTGGGCAGTGATGCACCCAGTTGAGCACACACGTTACCGTGCACAAGGACGCAGGTTCAAGCCCCCAATCCCCACCTGCAGGGAGGAAGCTTCATGAGTAGTTAAGCAGTACTGCAAGTGTCTCTTTTTCTCCATCTATCTTCCCCCTCCCTTCTCAATTCCTCTCTGCTTATGCCCTGAAATATAAATAAATAAAGTCTGGCGCAAGAAAGAACATTCTAGCAAGGAAACAGATGGAGTGAAGATGGGGCCGGAGCCACCCAGGGCAGGGGTCCACCCAGGCTCCACCACCCCCACCCCCTTCCTCTCCAAAATGATGGCCAGCACCGCCAGCATACAGACCAGGTTCTGGGTGACCCCACCCCCCAATGCTGTGGCTCTTTGGGTCCACACTCCAGCCCGAGCAGCTACTGGGACAGGGTCTCACAGGAGGAAACTTGAACCTGGGCGCATACCCTTCATCACAGCAGTGCTTCCAGGTCAAGCCCAGGAAACAGAGCCACAGAGTTAATTAGTGGCCGCTCTTAATGACGTCTGCACCAGGTCGCTCAAGGAGAGGCCTGTGTATGAGCAGAGTCCAGCCCAGGGCTGTCCTCTGTCCCCAGCTCCCAGGACCCCAGTGAGCCCCAAGGGCATGGGGCCTCTTCACCCCGCTGTGAGCCTGCAGGGGGAGCCCAAAGCAGGCAGCCAGGGGAGGCTTCATAGCTCCTGCCTCCACTGCTCCCTAGGAAATGGGACAGGCAGGCCCAGGCCTCAATCTCTTGTTCAAGCTCCCACACTCTGTCCATCCCTCCCCTCTTGCACCCGAGCACGTCTCACATGGCCCCCACCCCCCACCCCCAACCTCAGATGGCTCCAGAGATGGACAGCACCAGTCAACGGAGAGACATGACCGGCTGGAGGGGTGTGGCCGGGATCCATAGCAATCAGCTCCGATCAGTACTGCTGTCTGGGGACAGGCCACTTCCTGAGTAGCCGGCTCCTACTACTTCTCCCAGGCAGCACCCCCACCCCAGCCACTTAGGGGAGCCCCTCCTGCCTGGCCCCTGGGAGAGCAGCTCCCTAAGCTTCCTGCTGTGCTGCATTTTGTAATCTGCACCTGGGGAGCTGAGCCAGCAGGCCTAACAAGCCTAAAGAAGGAGGGAGATTAAGGTCAAAGCCCAGACACACTCAGTTCAAACCACCAGGGCTCTCTGTGGGGTTGCTCCAGACTTGGGGGAGAGAGGGGGAGTCTATTCAGAGTCCAGGATGATAAATCTCTATGTTCTCAGCAATGTGTGTGTGTGTGTGGGGGGGGGGTCATCATGGGGTGGGGTCCCAGGCTCACATCTGACCCCGTCACTTGTCTGATCCTACTATCTTCTGGATCCAGCAGAGGCTGGCAAGTGTGAGAGAATAGCCACAAGGGAGAGAGGGAGGGAAGTAATGTGGTCCGGGAGGTGGTGCACTGGAGAAAGCATTAGACTCTCAAGCATGAGGTCCTGAGTTCAATCCTCACCAGCACGGGTACCTAGTGATGTCTGGTTCTTTCTCTCTCTCCTCCTATCTTTCTCATAAATAAATAAATAAAATCTTGGGGCCAGGTGATAGCACAGCAGGTTAAGCGCACGTGGCACAAAGCACAAGGACTGGCGAAAGGATCCCAGTTTGAGCCCCCGGCTCCCCACCTGCAGGGGAGTCCCTTCACAGGCGGTGAAGCAGGTCTGCAGGTGTCTATCTTTCTCTCCCCCTCTCTGTCTTCCCCTCCTCTCTCCATTTCTCTCTGTCCTATCCAGCAATAACAGCAGTGGCAAAAATAGCAACAACAAGGGCAACAAAATGGAAAAAATGGCCTCCAAGATTCCTAGTGCAGGCACCAAGCCCCAGTGACAACCCTGGAGGCAAAAAAAAAAAAAAAAGAGGAGGAGGAGAACAAGGAGGAGCAGGAAAGATGGAAGGAAGGAAAAAGGAGAAAGAAAGGGAGGGAGAGAAAGGAAGAAAGGAAGGGAGAGGGTTCAGCCAGTGGCACACCGGGTTAAGTGCACACACTACAAGTGCTCAAGGACCCAAGATCAAGCCCCTGGTCCCCACCTGCCAGGGGGGTGGGGGGGGAGAGAGTTTCACAAATGGTGAAGCAAGTCTGCAGGTGTCTCTCTCTCTCTCTCTCTCTCTCCCTCTCTATCCCCCCTTCCCTCTCAATTTCCATGAAATAAAAAGAAAATAAATTTATAATTAGGAAGGAAGGAGACCAGAGCTTCCTCAGCCCATCAGAGCTCTTGACCCTCTATAGCTCCCCAGTGCCCTGGCCTTCAGTGTCCTGGGCTCCTTGGCTTGGCACGTGAGGCCCTGTGTTATCTGACCCCAAACCTACCTTCCCAGGTCCTTCTCTGCCCACTACCCACCCTCGGGCTGCTTCTCCACCCCGACCCCACCATTCTTTCTCTTCTGCTTGCAAGTTCCAGCATGAACAGACTTGAGTCACTTGATAAGTGGCCCCCCCAGTACAGTCAAAAGACCCCCCTCTGAGTAGTCAGAGCCCCCCCCCCCCATACAGTCAGGGCCCTGCCCACAAGGTGCTCCCAGCCCAGCAGCTCTGCCCAGAACATTCTTCCCCACACCTTTCCCAGCCTGCGAATGGCTGCCCAGCGTTGGCATGCCATCTCCCCTGGGAAGCAACCCCTGCTTCTCCCCGAGACTTCCTGCCGCCCTCCCACGTGTCCCATGAGCTCCCCAAAGCATGGCCATGGAGGAAGCCAGCTGTTTCCCCAGCAGGAATGGGGTGCCCCCAAGGGCCCAGGCCACAACTTCTGCTGTCTGCAGACCACACTAGCTGACCATTCTGAAGTGTCTGGGTGTGCGGGCATAAGGATAGTCTACGCTGTACCATCATGGGCACCGTCTACCTCAAGAACCCTCATTTCACCCCACACCAAGCTGGTCCCAGTGGGACACTGGATCTCCTCTCCCCCAGCCTCTGGCAACCAGAGTTTGCTCCGTCTCTGAGCTCAGCTACTTACTACTCGAGACACCTTCTCTTAAGAGGAACCGGGCCATGAGCGACCTACTGTGAAGAGCTTGTTTCACTTAGCCAGTCTTCTTTTTATTTGAAGGGGGGATGTTTATTTTACTTTATTTATTTACTGGATAGAGGCAGAGAGATATCAAGGAAGGAGGGGGAGATAGAGAAAGGGAGACACGTGCAGATCAGCTTTTCTGCTTGAGAAGCTTTCCCCCTGCAGGTGGGGAGCGGAGGGGGCGGGGGCTGGAACCCTGATCTTTGCACATTATAACATGTGTGCTCAACCAGGTGTACCACTGGATGCTCCCACCCTAACTTCCTTATACTTCATTCATGTTGTAGCATGTGTCAAAAATTCCTTTTTTTCTTTTCCTTTGTTTTTACCAGACCACTGCTCAGCTCTGGTTTATGGTGGTGTGGAGGATTGAACCTGGGACCTTAGAGCCTCAGGCATGAGAATCTGTTGGCATAACCATTATACTATCTCCCCCACCCATCCCTTTATTTTCTTCTTTTTTTTTTGTACTAGGGATTGAACTCACAGCCTCATACATGCAAAGCCTGTGCTCTACCACTGAGCTCCCTCCCCAGACACATCGCCCTCCTTTGGGGAGCCGACCAGCACCCTATCTGTATGTGATACGCCGCACTCTGTCCGCCTGCTCGTCTGTCAGCGGGCACACGTGGTGCTTCCACCTTTTGGCCACTGAACGACGCTGCTTGGCTGCTTTGGGCGTTGGTGTGCAGAGAGTGAGCCGGGGTTCTGTCTGCACGTCTTTACGGGCTGGCTCGGGCAACAATTTTATGTTTAAACTTATTCTGTTTATAAATCGTTTGTTATTATTTATTATCGGAGAGAGAAGGAGGTAGAAAGGAAAAGAGTCCTGCTTCACCACTCAGGAAGCTTCCCCTGCATGTGGGGGTAAGGGGCTTGAACCTGAGTCCTTGCACACTGTATGTGTGCCCTTAACCAGGTGCGCCACTGCCTGGCCCCTAAACTTACTTTTGAGGACTCGCCACACTATTTTCCGCAGCGGCGGCTCACCCACAGTCCTACCAGTCATTAAGGAGTTACCACAGCCTTGCCAACACTCCCAGATCTTTTAATAACAGCCACTGAAATTAGTGGGCGTGAATGGCATTTTCTTTCTTTCTCTTTTTTTAGCAGAGCTCTGGTTTCTGGTGGTGCTGGGGATCAAACCTGGGGCCTCCACACCTCAAACATGATTTGCAATGGGAGTAAGAAGTCTCAGTGCCCCTCTTTCAATCACTAGTAGAACATGCAGTGTACAGGCATGCAGTTCAGAAAGACCTGAGGGGCACTACCATCCAAGGGGGCTGAATGGACCTGTATAGAACCCCAACACAGCAGAAAAGGTGTTCTCCTTGGGAACTCACAGGCCCCTTCCAAGGAAGGCCATTCCTGGGTTATCAAAGAAGTTTCTGTCAACTCGCGTGATTCAAATCCTGCCAAGTGTATCCATTGTGTATGGAAGAACTCCACGAGAAATCAATGTTTACTGGACAGAAGGTAGTAAGGCGACACTTGGATGCTGCCTATTACCCCACAGAGGAGGGAGCAGGAGACTAAGCAGAGGGGCTAAAAGTCCTTCCATGTCTTCCATGCTGCCCATGCCTGGCTTGAGTTCAAGGTGGAGTCTCACCTCTTCTGCCTCTCCTCTGGCCCTTCCCAAGCCCCGGGGGCCCTGCAAGCCAGTTCAATCAGACCAACCTGTTTGTAGTTGGCTAAGTCTTGCACATAAACCAGAGAAGACAAACAAAGGGGAGAGAAATGTAGTGGGAGATTCACCTGCCTGAGATCTCAGAGACTGTTGCCATTGCAAAGATTTCTCACTCTTGGGCCAACAGAAGAGAACCTTCTGAAAACTCCAGACCTGCGCAGAAATGACAAGAATTTCCAGAGATGCCACTGGATGGGAAGAAGGAGGCCTTTGGTGACCTGGTTAGGTCAGTCTGGAAATCCCCTGTACTGCAGGCCAGCAGCGTCCAGAGATGTCCGACAGGCATGGGGGCAGGGCAGCAGAGTTTACAGTAGTTAGCACCAAAGAAAACAAGAAGCCTTGGAAATACTCTCACTTTCAAGTCCAGCAGATGGAGAGACTCCTTGGGTGGTGCCTTGCAAAATGAAATCGCCCAGTGTACTTGCTAAAAATACAGACTCCTGGGTGCCCCCTCTGCTCTAAGCAAGAACCCCAAGAGGTGGGGCTTGATATTTCTAACAAGCATCACAGATGATTCTTCAGGTCCAGCCAGTGTGCTGGCTTCAAAATAAGACTGACTGGGGAGAAAAAAAAAATGCCGACTTGATTACTTCATGCCTGTATGATCCGTTATCAAATCATCTAGCATCTCCATGACTCCCTCACCTAACCTGTAAATTGGGATCATCACCTACCCAGAACTCAGGGCACTCACAATGCTCAGGATAGTGCCAACACCACATGGTGTTGAAGCAGGAAATCAGAGAGGCTGCTACAAAGAAAAAGGAAAAAAAAAAACTTCCACGGGGCCGGGTGGTAGCACAGAGGGCTAAGTGCACATGGCATGAAACACAAGGATAGGCACAAGGATCCTGGTTGGAGTCCCCTGGTCCCCACCTGCAGGGGCATCATTTCACAAGAGGTGAAGCAGGTCTGCAGGTGTCTATCTTTCTCTCACCCTCTCTGTCTTCCCCTCTTCTCTCAATTTCTCTCTGTCCTATCCAACAACAACAACAAGGGCAACAAAAATGGGGAAAATGGCCAACAGGAGCAGTGGATTCATAGTGGTACCAAGTCCTAGTGGTAACCCTGGAGGCAAAAAACAAAAACAAACAAACAAAAAAGCCTTCCAGATGAAAACTACAATAAAAATTTTCTACCCCATGGTATTTCCAAAGGCATTCAACCAGATGGCAAGATACTCTAGGAAAAGAGCTTTGCTAGGCACTGTACTCACCGAGAACAAAGCTCTCACTTCTGCACCCCTTATGTCGGCCTGTTCCCCAGTCTTCCCATCCATAACTACAGAATTCTTTCCTGTCCACAGCCCCCTGTCACCACCACCCCCAGCTCCAGACACAGAACACAGAGCTGAAGGTGGCATCCTGGTATCCCAGAGGAGATGAGACTCCTTGGATAGAAGCTAGGAGCCAACACAGAGGATGGGAAAGACCTGAATCCCCAAGAGGTGACTGGACTATAACTCAAGCAGAGGAAAGCTGGAGAAAAAAAAAAAAAAGTCTCCAGAACTAGAGTGGGATGTTGCTGAGGAGGGAAGGACTGTGTGAACTCAGACACTGTGAAGCTGAGTTCGCTCAGCAGGGCTCATCGGCTGAAAATCTGACAGGAGCGTCAGCTGCCTCTCTGCCCAGTTCCCCAGGTGGGAATATACGTGCCCACACCTAGTTTCAGCTATGAGAGTGAATCTTTACTGCATGTCTGTATGTACGTACACATACATGTATACAGTGGCTGGGGTGATGATTCAATTGGTAGAGCACTGGACTCACGACTGAGGCTGCCTGTTCAAGTCCCTTCTCTGCAAGTACCAGAGTGGTGTTCTGGCTTCTCCCTCCCCTCTGTCTCATGTGTAACTCTCTCTCTTCTTCTTCTTCTAGCGTTTGCCCTTCTTCCATAGCCAGTCAACAGGTCAGGTTGAAAGCTGTCAGGAGCTGCTTGTTGCTGGCTTTGAAAGTGAGTGGGATCCATGTGGATTCAGTCGGCTAGGAAGGATCGTCAGTTTCCCCAATGTAATAAATGATACACACACACATATCTACACATATGTATGTGTATTTTTGCAGACGGCATGACATGCAAAGTGGCTGGAGCACTGGACTTGCAAGCATGATATCCTGAGTCTGACCCCAACATCGCATGTACCAGTGTGATACTGATTTTCTCCCTCTCTCTCGTGTTACTAAGTAATTATTTTCAATTAAAACATATTAATTATAGATTAATTAATGAGATAGCATAGTGGTTATGCAAAAAGACTTTAATGCTCTAGGCTCCAAAGTCACCTGTTCAATCCCAAGCACCCCACAAACCAGAGCTGAGCAGTGCTCATTTACTGGCATATTTGCATACAAACATTTGCATATATACAACCTCTCTCATGCACTGCCCTCTGCACACAGGAGCCAGGTAGACAGGCGTGTAGGAGACAGACACCAGTCCTTGGGGGCTGGTTGGTCAGTGAGGCTGCACAGAATAAAGATCAGAGCAGGGCTGAGAAGGCCCCTCCTCCAATGCCCCACGGAGAAGAGTCCTCCGAACGCCCCGGGGCCCCACTCGCCTGCTCTCACAGCCCAAGAGAGGAGAGCGAGGGGTGGGGCGGAGGATCCAGGCCGCGCCCGCCCGAGGGGCAGGGGCGTCTCTCCGCGGGAGTCACGCGACCCCCGTGCCCAATCGCCAGCCTCTGCCAGCCCCCAGCCCCCAACAGCCGGCCCCCGCCCCTCCCCAGGCCCCGCTCACCTGCCGGGGCCGCAGCCGCAGCAGCCGCGGCGGGGTAAGCACGACCAGCGCCGCACTTCCGGGTCCCGCGAGGCCCGCCCCCAGCTACCGGAAGTGCCCCCTCCGACGTCCGGGCGCTGGGCCACGGTCGCCCAGCTACCGCAACGGGCGCCGCGCGGAGCTCCGCGTCACTGCCACGCCGTTCCCCCGCCAGCCCAACACACACATTCCCGCGCGGCGGTCGCCGAGGACGCTTACCGGGCTCCCCCCACGAGGCCTACCCCCAGTCTAGCGAGAGGCGGATGGTTCGCCCCGCCCCTGGAAATGGCGCCGCCCAGAAGGCGGAGACCCGCGCGCCCCGCACTAGTGCGCCTGCGCAGACCCGGATTTGCGGGCTTTCGCCTTGTAGGTTGCTGGGGACCCAAAACGGATGCGCAAAAGGGAGAACTGGACCCCAGCACCTAACAGTTCGCCCAGGATGCCCTGCCTAAGCTCAGAATGAGGAGTCCCCACGCCAGCCAGAGAGAAATCAACAGGGGAAAAAGGAAATACAGACAGCTGCAGCACTGCTTCACTGCCTGCATGTTTCTCCCTGCAGGTGGCGACTGGAGGCTTGAACCCGGATCATTGAGCGCTGTAACATGCGCTCAACCGGGTGCGCCACTGTCTGCTCCCACAGAGGAACTCTTTTTAAGTAGTTTCTCCACAAGTAGCCCATTGCCCAAGACAACAGATGACACTCTTCGGCAGGAGGAGGGGTTGTTGCATTGTAAATTGCGAACAGCCACCAACATGCTCACTTGCCCAAGATCATGAATCCGTAGGACAGTGAATCGGCGTCCTGATGCCAGGTCGTTCTGGCAATTTACCCCCAGCACCGTCTGTTGCTGTATCCCTCTCAGTAGCACTAACCATTGTAACTTAGTGAAACTGGAGGTTACTTAGACCCGAGAAACTGTGTCGCCGAAATGTCAAAACCGTGTTAGATGTTGAATTAAGATCATTGGCATTAGTGGCAGACACCTGCTGTAAATAAGGTCCTGTCACTACAGAGTCCAAGTGGCCATGATAACATCAGGAACAGCAGTACTCAAGCCTTCTTCTGAATGGAATAAATTTATTATTATTTTTTAAAACAAGTAACTCAGGGTTTGTTTGTTTGTTTGCACTAGAGTTATTAATTCACTGCAGAAAGGGAAATCTGCTTTATGGCATCCAACAGCCCAAGGAGGCGACCCTAAAGAAAATCGCAGAGCCTGGGAAAGAACTCAGGATCTGGGTGTCAGGGCAGCAGGACCTGTGCTCTAGCTGTTCTTGCTACCTTGTGTTACCGCCTTGTCCTTTCAGAGGAGTCATTTCTATGTCAAAGCCTTCCCTTCTTGGGCAGAACTGACTTTCTCACAGCCTCATAGCAAACGGCCAGGTGCTCACCCTTCTGCAACTAGAGCTCCTGCTACAGAGTGCAAAGCGGCTCCCTGAGGAGGGCAACCTCAGCTACTGACCTTCAGAGACAGTGACCCCTCAGAGGGACTGTATGACTGATGGACATACATCCCCTTTACACATAGTCAGACTGGCTCCCATGAACAGCAGCTGCTGGAGAGCTGGGTAGAAAGGGCAGATGGCGTGAACTCTTTGCCTTACATAAATCCTTCTGTGCTCCATAGCTATTGATAAATATATATTAAGTAGACGTTTAATTTTACTGTTATTGGACAGAGACAGACAGAAATCAAGAGGGAAAGTGGAGATAGGGAGAGATAAAGACAAACACATACAGACTGCTTTATCACTCCTGAACTCTCACCCCTTCAGGTAAGGATTGGGGGCTTGAACCCAGGTCCTTGCACATAGTGACAAGTGTGCTCAACTGGGTGCACTACCTTCTGGTCCTGTACTCTACAGCGTTAATCCTGTGCCTATACTGCATTGAAGATCAAAAGATCAGAAAAGACTGCTAGCAGATCAACTTGATTTTTAGATTCAATCAACCTTTCACTCGTGGGCAATGTGTTAGAAGGTGGGATGTGAATATGATGGCTTAAGTTAGAGTCATCATCTTGAACCATGAGGCATCCAGAGGCTTGGAGGCCATAGGTGGTGACACAATAAATTAGGAGCCTGAGATCTGCTGAACTTTGACAGGACAGGGCAGTAAACCACTTTGGATAAACCACTGTTGTTTGAGGGTTTTTTTTCTGCCACTCATGCCCTTCTGAAAAGCCTCTTTTGTACCCCAAAACTGGTCTAATGCTCCTTTATATGTCTCTTGACATATAAATACCCATGGCTTTTTCTTTCCTTTCTTACTGTTCACTATACTTTATACAGCTGACATATACAGTCATAGATTTATTGGGTAGAGACAGAGAGAAGTTGAGAGGGTAAGGGAGATGGATAAACACCTACAGCCCTGCTTCACCACTCATGAAGCTTTCCCCCTGCAAGGGGTAACAGGGGCTTGAATCCCATTATAATATGCCCTATCAACCAGGTGTACCACCAGCCAGCCCTGGGTGACAGTTTTAACCGCCCAGGGTACTGAGTTCCACAGCTTTTTCTGGGATGGCTTCTAGACTAACAGCTTTGTCCATCTGCAGAGACACATCATAAAAGCACATGACTAGGTTTGATCACGTGAAAGTCCAGATGTCCCAGCCACAATTTATCTCAGGGACATGTCCTCGGGCAGCTCTGGGAGCACGATGGCAAGAGAGGCACACATTCCTGTGGGGAGAGAAGTGAGGATGGATTGTACCCCCCACGACCCCAGGCTAAGTCCAGCCTAGGAGTGAATTGCTAGGTAGGTCTTATCAATGGACTTCCCAGACAGCATAGCCTAGAGGGGAGTGAGTGTCTGGAGCCTGCCTGTGACACTGAGGTCAAACCCCATTCTGACACTGGCAGTGGCCTATACGACCACTGATGACCCATTTGCGACGTGCTGGTCCCTCCAAATGATGGAGCTCTGAGCACTACCTGAACTTTGTCTCCCTCACCCGCTAGGGTCCCTTCTGCAGACAGCTCAATGCACGTTCTTCTTTTATTGTTTAGATTTCTTCGTGTGCTTTTATGGGAAGAGAGAGACCAAAGCACTGCTCTGCTCTGGCATGTGGCCGTGCTGGGGTTCAAACCTAGTACCTCAGGATTGCAAGCACTCTGCTTGTTGAACCCTCTTCCTGGCACTCAAATATCTAATGCTTCAAGTGGTCACTGGGAGGATGAAAGTTCTCCAGTAGATGAGGGTCCCTTCTTTGGCCTCCCATTCCACACCCCCACTCACCTACCTAGCACTATCATCCTCCAGCCCCAGAGCCCAGCACCAACCAGCAAAAGAGGGACCAAGAGCATAGAACTGGGGCCGGGTGGTAGCACAGTGGGTTGGGTGAACATGGTGCAAATTCAAGGATTGGCATAAAGATCCCGATTCAAACGCCTGGCTCTCCACCTGGTGGGGGGGGTTGCTTCATAAGCACTGAAGCAGGTCTGCAGGTGTCTGTCTTTCTTTCCCCCCTTCTTTCTGCCCTCTCTTGACTTCTCTCTGTCCTATCCAACAACAATGACAACAATAACAACAACAATGATAAACAAGGGCAACAAAAGGGAAAAAAAAAAATAGCCTCCAGAAGCAGTGGATTCATGGATCAGGCACCGGGTCCCAGTGATAACCATAGAGGCAAAAAAAAAAAAAAAGCATTGAATTTGCAGACAGGTTTGAACTCAACTATAATCATGGCTCTATCCTTACAGCCTCACCATATTTTGAGGTGGTGGTTTAACTCCTCAGAGCCTCAGTTTCCTCATTTGTATTTGGGGGACACTCTTAGCCTCATAGGAACCCACCACACCCCCTACCCTTCCCCTGGGAGAGTGCATCAGAAATGAATCCAGGGCCTAAGTGACTCCTTAAATATGGAGTCCAGTGCGTTGTGGCTGTGGATGCCTCAAAGAAAAGTTGACATAAAGAGCTCATCCAACTCAGCAGCAAGAGAACAAATGACCCCATCCAAAAATGGGGAGGCGATATGATCAGAATATTCACCACAGAAGGGGTCCAAAAAGCCAAAAAACATGAAAAAATGCTCCAAGTCATTGATTGTCAGAGAAATGCAAATAAAGACAACAATGACATACCACTTCACTCCTGTGAGAATGTCATACATCAGAAAAGATAGCAGCAACAAGTGCTGGAGAAGTTGTGAGGGAAAAAGGACCTTCTTGCACTGCTGGTGGGAATGTAAATTGGTCCAACCGCTGTGGAGAGCAGTCTGGAGAACTTCCAGAAGGCTAGAAGTGGACCTACCCTATGACCCTGAATTCCTCTCCTGGAGAATTATCCTAAGGAAACAAACACACCTATCCAAAAAGATTTGTGTATACCTATGTTCATAGCAGCACAATTTATAATAGCCAAACCTGGAAGTATCCGAGGTGTCCAACAACAGATGAGTGGTTGAGAAAGTTGTGGTCTATATACACAATGGAATACTACTCAGCTATTAAAATGGTGATTTCAGTTTCTTCACCCCATCTTGGATGAAACTTGAAGGAATCATGCTAAGTGAGATAAGTCAGAAGGAGAAGAATGAATATGGGATGGTCTCACAGACAGAAATTGAAAAATACTAGTCTGTCTTTCCTGGGCAGATGGTCTCACCAATGTGTCCTGGAACCTCACCTCCCCAGAGCCCTACCCACTAGGGAAAGACAAAAACAGACTGGGGGTATGGATAGACCTGCCAATGCCCATGTTCAGCAGAGAAGCAATTACAGAAGCCAGACCTCCAGCCTTCTGCACCCCTTAGAGATCTTTGGTTCATACACCCAGAGGGATAAAGAATAGGGAACCTCTCAGTGGAGGGAATGGAATATGGCACGTTGGTAGTAGGAACTGTATGAATTGTACCCCTATATTTTTAATTTTTTTTTTTACCAGAGCACTGCTCAGTTCTGGCTTATGGTGGTGCAGGGGATTGAACCTGGGACTTGAGTGTGCCTCAGGCACAAGGGTCTGTTTGCATAACCATTGTGCTATCTACCCCTGCCCTAATTGTACCCCTCTTATCCCAAAATCTTGTTGATCATTATTAAATCACCAATGATAAAAAAAAAGTTGAAAAAAAAAAACACAAAGCAAAAAGCAAAACTTGGACTGGATTTGGTGCATTGCTCCAAAGTAAAGGACTCTAAAGTGAACCATGTTCAGCTCCTGGAACATGATGGCAGAGGACCTAGAGGGGGTTGAATTGTTATTTGGAAGACTGAGAAATGTTACACACATACAAACCACTGTATTTTGGGCCTGGCAGTGGCACACCTGGTTAAGCAAACACGTGACAGTGTGCAAGGTTACAGGTTCAAACCCCTGGTTCCCACCTACACGGGAAAAACTTTGCGAGTGGTAAAGCAGGGCTGCAGGTGTCTCTGTCTCTCTCCCTCACTATTTCCTCCTCCTCTCTCAATTTCTCTCTGTCCCTGCCCAATAAATAAATAAAAATATAAAAAATAACTAAAGAAAACTACTGTATTATATTGTTGATTGTAAACCATTAATCCCCCCAATTACAAAAACAAGAAAAAAAAAGTGGGCAATAAAAGACATTAGCTGAATGTGACAAAGGAGCCAGATGTGCAGACAGCTGGGAGAAGAACAGTCTGTGGAGTCAGCGGTAGAGTACAGGACTTGCAGGCAGGAGGCGCTGGGTTCGATTCCAAGCACTGCATATGCCAGAGAAGTCCTCTGATCTCTCTCTCTCTCTCCCTCTCATGAAATAAGAAGTAATATTTTAATGTTTTATTTATTATTTATTGGATAGAGCCAGAGAGAAATTGAGAGGGGAAAAGGGCGATAGAGATGAAGTGGTACCTGCCTCACTGCTCGTGCAGGTGGGGGCCGGGAGCTTGAACCCAGGACCTTGTGCACTGTAACATGTGCACTCAACAGAGTGTGCCACCTTCCAGCCCCAGAAGTAATAGTTCTTAAGCTAGAAGGGAGGAGCCAGGAAGCAGCTTCCCTGGTAGGACTGACAGGAACCCCCAGCCCACAGGGGAGCACCGTGCACTGGAGAAGCTTCCTTAGTGGTAAAGCAGAGCTACAGTGTCTCCCTCTCCTCTCCCTCTATCTATAGAACGGAGGGTGGGGATAAAGAGGCTACCCAGGCTGGTGGAGTCACATAGGCGTGAAGTCCAAGCAAAGCCCCCCAAAATGAAGGAAGGAAGGGAGGGAGGGAGGAAAGGGAAAGAAAAGAAATAAAAAGGTGTGGTCTGGGAGGTAAGGCAGTGACATAGCTTTGGATTCTCAATCATGAGGTCCTGAGTTCCATCCCTGGCAGCACATGTGCCAGAATGATGTCTGGTTCTTTCTCTCTCCTCCTGTCTTTCTCATAAATAAATAATAATAAAATCTTTTTTAAAAAAGAAAGAGAAAGGAAGAAAGAAAGAAAGAAAAGGAGGGAGGAAGGAAGTAGAGAGGAGAAGGGAAAAAAGTGAAAAAGGAGGGAGGGGTGTCCTGCTGTAGTGCAGTGGGTGAAGCACACATGGTGCAAAACCCCAGGACCAGAGTAAGGATCCTGGTTCAAGCCCCCAACTACCCACTTGCAGGGTGGTTGCTTCACAAGAAGTGAAGCAGGTCTGCAAGTGTCTGTCTTTCTCTCCCCATTTCTGTCTTCCCCTCTTTCTCCATTTGTCTCTGTGCTAACTGACAACAACATCAATAACAACAACAATAATAACCACAACAATGATAAAAACAACAAGGGTAACAAAAAAGGAAAAGAAAAGGGAGGAAAGGAAGAATGAAGGGAAGGAAGGGAAGGAAGGAAAGAAAAGAGAAGAGAAGAAACGTGGGAAGAAGCAGAGGAGAGGAAAGGGAAAGAAAGGGAGAAAAGAGGAAGGGAAGTGAAAGGAACGGAAGGGGAGAAAGGGTGGAAGGAAGGAAGGAAGGAAGAAGGCAGAGAGAGAGGGAGGGAGCGAGGAAGGAGAGCATTCCGGACCAGAGGCACAGCAATTGCAAAGACCCGAGGCTGTCAAGCTCAAGGAATGACAACGTTTTCACTTGTAGTCTCCCTTCCACAGGGTCACAGCACTGTCCCCAGGGGACACCAGGCGCCATCTCACCTCACACCTCCTCACTCACTTCACTTGTGAGCTGCCAGCAAGGAGCCCACTCCCCAGAATTCAGCAGCCTCTGGGGGTTGCTGGAAACCTGAGGCAGAAGAACCAGGGATCCTGCACAACACTGCGCTGGGGTCAGGGTGTGTGTTAGCCAGAGCCCTGAGACCCAGAGGATGTTCCTGAACCGCTGGGGAGACTCTGGTTCCTCTGTCCCTTCTCAAAGGTACTCCTGGGCCAAAGCATCAGCATCTGCCCTTGAGGTCTAGCGACTAGAACTCAGTTCACAGTGTGAGGGCACCCAGCCAACACTCAGCCTTTCCCTGGGGGGCCGCCTAGGGCTCCCTTTGTCTCCATGCAGAGGGCAGAGCAAGATCCTCTCTGGGGTGAGTGGTTTCATTCCCTACCAGGGACTTCAGAGCACCAGGACCTTTCTTGAGCATCAAAGAGACAGCAATGGGCAGGGGAGAAAGCATATGCAAAAAAGATTCCTGCTTACAGCCATGGTCCCAGGTTCAATCCCCAGCACCGCCATAAGCCAGAGCTGAGTAGTGCTCTGATATCATTCTCTCTCTCTCTCTCTCCCCCATTCTGTGTTTCTCTTTCATTAAGTAAATAAATAAAATATTTTTTAAAAATAGAAAAGAAAAAAAGGATGGAAGGAAGGAATGAAAGAAAGAAAGAAAGACTGGATGGCGGCACACCTGGTCGAGCACAAATGTTACAATGCACAAGGACCTGGGTTCAAGCCCCCAGTCCCCATCTGCAGGGGCCAGTTTGGCAGGTAGTGAACCAGCGCTACAGGTGTCTCTCTGTCTGTCTGTCCCTCTCTAAAATTCCAGTGAAGGGGATGGAACCAGAACTCAGGTGATGGGAACTGTGTGGAATTGTACCCCTATTATCTTACAACTTTGTAAATCAGTATTAACTCACTAATAAAAGAAAATGAAGAACAGCTTGCCTTCATCAACAAGGTGCAGTGCCTGGAACCAGACTTCAGAAAAACAAGAGGGGCCATGTCCCTTTCTGTCGGGACACAAAACTGGTGAATCGCACAGTGCATCTCACTGTGTCTGCCTGACACTTTTGACAGATGGACACGTGGACTTTCACAGGTCTGATTCTTTTCCAGAAACTTGATCTGATGCTCAAACATCCCCCCTTTGGGTCAGCAGGAGCCTCTTCATAATGAATCCCTGGAACTTGACAGGACCCCAGGGGGCTCTGAAGGGTCCCCATTTCCTGGTCCTCCCAGATGTCCCCAGTTTGTCTTGTGCATTTCTAAGCCCAACCCAGGGGGCACCCAGATGTCAAGACTCCCTGGAGCCACACGTGAGACATGCTATGGAGAGATAAGCCTCTTCTGAGAGGGCAAACCACTGTTACCCAGGTGTTTATTGACAGGATGAGGAAACAGCATGATGGTTATCCAAATGGCTTTCCTGCCTGTGGCGCCAGAGTCCCAGGTTCAGTGCTCAGCACCACCGTAATCCAGAGCTGAGCAGTAACAATAATAGTAAAAGAAAACCATCAAGTTGTTTTACTTTTACCAGAGCACTGCTCAACTCTGGCTTGTGGTGGTGAGAGAGATTGGATTGAATTTAGGGCCTTGGAGCCTTAGGCAGGAGAGTCTCACTGCATAACCACTGTGCTATTTTCCCCACCTGTCGAGTTATTTATTGCCGATAGGCCAATAGCAGTGGCCAAAGCTAGGGGGTCCAGATATTCTTTTTTTTTTCTTTTAAGAAAGGATTTTTTTTTTATTTAAGAAAGGATTAATTAAAAAAACCATAGGGTAGGAGAGGTACAACTCCACACAATCCCCACCACTCAATCTCCATATCCCACCCCCTCCCCTGATAGCTTTCCCACTCTCTGTCCCTCTGGAAGCATGGACCCAGGGTCATTGTGGATTGTAGAAGGTGGAAGGTCTGGCTTCTGTAATTGCTTCCCCGCTGAACATAGGCGTTGACTGGTCGGTCCATACTCCCAGTCTGCCTCTCTCTTTCCCTAGTAGGGTGAGTCTCTGGTGAAGCAGAGCTCCAGGACACATTGGTGGGGTCTTCAGTCCAGGGAAGTCTGGCCGGCATCCTGATGACATCTGGAACCTGGTGACTGAAAAGAGAGTTAACATACAAAGCCAAACAAATTGTTGAGCAATCATGGACCCAAAACTTGGAATAGTGGAGAGGAAGTGTTAGGGGGATATTCACTGCATACTCTAGTGTACTTCTGCTTTCAGGTATATATTTTGCAGTAGTTTATGGATACGTGTGAACATATGCTGTCTCTCACAGAACCTGGTCTATATCTAGGTTTTGGGACTTTGTTAGAAAGTGAACCACCTGGGATGGAATTAGAGAATACTATGAAAGGAAAGGTCTCACCCGAGTAATGAAGCTGAAGGGTTGTCATTCCACATGTGAAGTCTCTGGACACAGTTTGAAGTGAAGCATGTTGAGGTGGCAATCACTGTGTTGATTAGGTTGTGATCGGCAGATGCAATATTATTTGATATGGATTGGGAGAAGCATATGGGAAAGTGGGCCCTATCCAATGGTTCCAGGACTGGGGGAAGTAGAGGCTCTATAGTGGAGATGTGAGGTTCCTGCTGTCTTAGGTTTCAAAAAGACAATTGATAGTTAATGTTATCATCACATTAATTGGTAATTGGGTTAACTTTGGAAAGTCCTTTTGTTAGGGTTTGCTGTACAGTACCCAGTATCTTGTATATAGCTGTGCTATTGGTTGCTTCTGATCTACTTGGTCTAGGCTTCTCAGAGAGTCTGCAGATATTCTTAGAAAACAATAGAGAGAACTGATAGAAACTTATTCTTCCAGTTCAAGTTAGAAGAACACACAGACTCGCATTCCCTTTTTGGGCCTGTAATTCATGCAGAGAATACTTTTATCTTTTATCATTGCCTTATGGCAGTGTCACAATTACCTGTTTAACTTATAAATCAGATGTTTTCTACTTTATGTCAGGTATGCTTCTATACCTGCTTCCTTTTCTTTTTAATTTACTTATTGGACAGAGAGAAATTGAGAGGTGAGAAGGAGATAGAGAGGGAGAGACAGAGAGACACCTGTAGCCCTGCTTCACAACTCATGACGCTTTCCCCCTGTAGGTGGGGAACAGGGGTATGGACCCAGGTCCTTTCGCACTGTAATGTGTGCGCTTAACCAGGTGTGTGCCACCACTTACCCCCACTCCCCCTGCTTCATTTTCTTATTAAGGTTTATTCTAAATATTTTATTTATTACTTACTAGATAGAGACACAGAGAAAATGAGAGGGAGATGGAAACGGAGAGAGAGAGAGAGAGAGAGACCTGCAGCATTGCTTTACCACCTGTGAAACTTCCCCCCTGCAAGTGGGAGACTGAGTGGCTTGAACCCTGGTGGCCCCTATAGCTGCTTCTAACAACCTAAGAGCATCTACTTACGTGTTAGCGCTACCAGGTACAACCATCTCAAAGTGCAGTGGTTCCCGCAATCTTCTTCTCCTAGCATTTGCCCTTCTTCCGTAGCCAGTTAAATGGCTTTGAAAGTGACTGGGATCCATGTGGATTCAGTTGGCTAGGAAGGATCGTCAGTTTCCCCAATGAATGGGGACTCACGGGATGCACCACGAGAAGGTCGATCCAATGAACCCCAATAAGATTATTTAGCTTCCTTGGGGGAGGCAGTCTGGTGGGGCAGCTGAGGTGTGGCACACAGCACCTGACCTCTGTCTGTCTGTCTGTCTGTCTTTCTTTTGTCCTCTGTCCACATGCTGTGCCCAGAATCCCTCTGAGGAGGGTCCATGCGAGAGAATCCCCTGTTGAGAGACCTTCAGAGAGAGTTCATGAAGGAGAACCCCCCGGCAGAAGCAAAAAGAATTTTCTACAGCAGTGAGGAGAACAAGGCGCCAAGCTCTCCTTTCCCCTGAGGAACCACATGGATGTAAGTGTGGGAACTGGGATGGGTGCGGGGAGGATCTCTGCATCGCCCCCCTGTGGTTCTTACCAGGAACAGCTGGTCCAACACAACAAAGGGGCCTGTGAAATAGCTCACTTAGTGGGCTCCTTTGCCAAGTGATTGACCCAGGTTCGAGCCCAGCCACCATCACATTGAAGAACGCTTTGGTGCTGGCTTGATAACAATGATCTTGTTACACATAAGAAAGATGCTTTGAGAGGCCAAGTGGTGGCACACCTGGTTCAGCACACACTACAGTGTATGGTCCTGGATTCAAACCCAGGGTCAACACCTGCAGGGGGAAAGATTCAAGGGTGGTGAAGCAGGGCTGCAGGTGTCTCTCTGTGTTGATCCCTCTCTACCTCTCTGTCCTTTCTCAATTTCTCTGTCTCTATCATATACATAAAAAATTTAAAAATAATAAAAGTGATTTGAATTTAAAAAATATAAACATTAAATGTTAAAAAGAAAAAAAGACAGGAAGGAAGGAAGGAAGAAAGGAAAAAAGAAAGAAAGAAAGAAAGAAAGAAAGAAAGAAAGAAAAGAAAGACTAGCTTTGAGTCCACCAAAGAACAAGTAGGTGTAAAAGACAAAGGCCAAATCCTTGGTGTTAACATGGCGGTCTTTGAGTCTAGAGGAAGTGGCAAGTGCTAGGAGGGCTGCCTGGAGGAAGCAGATCTTCAGCTGGGCCTTGAAGAGTATGGGAAGAGTTTAGAGAACAGCAGGAGGGTGGGGTGGGTGTGGTGGTGGCTGGATTATTATTTTTTTTAATTATTTATTTTATTTATTCCCTTTTGTTGCCCTTGTTGTTTTCTTGTTGTAGTTATTGTTGTTGTTATTGATGCCAACCTTCTTGGATAGGGCAGAGAGAAATGGAGAGAGGAGGGGAAGACAGAGAGGGGCAGAGAAAGACAGACACCTGCAGACCTGCTTCACGGCCTGTGAAGCGACTCCCCTGCAGGTGGTGAGCCGGGGGCTGGAACCCGGATCCTTAAGCCGGTCCTTCGCTTTGCGCCACCTGCACTTAACCCGACTCTCAGTGGCTGGCTCATTAAAGGAAGGCCTTGGCCTGCACCCAGGGCAGTGAGGTGGGGCAGAGGAACTGGGGGTGCAGAGGCCTGCTCTGACAGCCCCTCTCCCTGCACTGCGCCTCCCTGCAGATGATCTATGTCGGCACCATCGGCATAGGCACGCCCCCTCAGAACTTCTCGGTGGCCTTTGACACAGGCTCCACAGACCTCTGGGTGCCCTCCATCTACTGCCCGAGCCCTGCCTGCGGTGAGTGCGCCCCCTGGCGGCGTGTCCCCTCCAGCCCTACAGAGAAGGCCGGCACTCACACCCCCTCTTCCCTCCCACCCTGTCTCTGCAGTCAACCATCGATCCCAGACTCTCCTCCAGCTTCCGGAACTCCAGCCGCCCCATGAACGTGGTTTATGGCTCGGGCAGGATGTCTGGCATCGTGGGCTGGTACCTACCAGCAGCGAGAGGGATCTGGGCACAGGGAGGGGGGAAGCTCAGCCTCATAGCAGCTGAACACCTGTCTCCCCACGTGGATGGGTCTCTGGGGAGACAGTGTCCCTGCTGGCACTCCAATCCCAGAATGACAGACAGGTGGTGATGAGGGGGCCCTTGGGGCGTGGGTGTGGCGCACATAGGCTGCAGTTCCCCTCCCCCTGGCAGGTTCACAGGCTGAGTTTGCTGCAAGCAGAGCAAGACAAACCACTTTTTGATTTTCCAGATGTGCCAGGCACTTCAATCACACCTTCACAAAATAAGATTTATTTTTGAGGGAAGGAACATTGCATTGCTTGTCCATGTGCTGCTGGGGATGAAACCCAGGGCCTCGGGCAGTGCAGAAGCTCACTCACCCACTGAGAGCCACCCCTCAGCCTCTTTAATCTCTCTCTCTCTGCACTAGGGTTATATCCTGGTAGCCATTTCCTCCCCTCCTTTCTTTTATTCAATAGAATAAAGAAATTGAGAGAAGGGGAGGTCGAGAGGGAGAGAGAAAGAGAGACACCTGTAGCTCTGCTTCACTGCCTGCAAAGCAAAAACCCCCCTCACCCCTGTAGGTGTGGACTGGGGGCTTGAACCCAGGTCTTTGTGCATGGTGACTGTTCAGTCTATGGTCTGACCATACTGAAGACAAAGGCTCTCCTGCTCTACTCATTTGGTCCTGTAGGTGGAGCCCTCTGGCCTCCTCTGAGTTTCGGTCCCTCACTGAACATGGGAGAAGGTTCACATGAGATGTGTGAGCAGGTGTTGGGATGGAGGTACAGGGCTGAATTCCCATCAGTGCTCAGCCAAGGCACAACCAGGGCATAGCCAGGCTCTGCCTCTTGCCTCTGCCACTTCCAGCCCCACTCTCTCCGCAAACCCTTAAGTGGGGGCCCCACCCCTTTCTCCACAGATCTGGAATCTCATTGCCGTGAGCCAGGGATTTGGTCTGAGCATGGTGGAGCCAGGGTATGAATTTGTCCTTACATCCTTTGATGGCATCCTGGGCCTGCCATACCCTGGCCTTGGCACCAAAGGGATCACTCCCTTCTTTGACACCTTGTGGGAGCAAAACCTCATCTCAGAAAATGTCTTTGCCTTCTATCTGAGCAGGTGAGTCTGGGCTGCTCTCTGAGAGGCTGCATAGGCTCCCTGATCCAGAAGTTTCCTGAAACCCACTCCATCCAGAGCTCAGTCAACTATGATGGTAGGGAGAAAGATCGGGCCCACCACTTACTTGTTGCAAATGAAACTTTATTGAAACATTGCCATGTGCAGTTATATGCATCTGACTCAGTCGTGGGCAGGTCCCCCAGGCCTCCCTTCATTTGTGCCTCAGTTCCCTCCCCCTTAACTCTGAAAAGTGGAAATAACCTGAGGGTGTGAGGAGTAGTCCTCTGGGCTGGGAGTGCTCCTGAGCTTGATACAAGTCCACACATACACTTTGCCCCTCACTCTGTGCCCCCTTTCTCCCCACGCCCAGAGAAATGAAGGAGGGCAGCACTGTGATGCTCGGCGGGGTGGACCACTCCTACTACACCGGGGAACTGCACTGGATCCCCGTGACCAGAACTGACCAGGCGCCAGTTCTGGCAGATCACTGTGGACAGGTGAGTCCCCATGCGTGTCACCCTGTGTGTCTACACACCCCAGCACTGACCAGCATCCTGATCTGAGCGAGTTGCATCAGGATACAAGGAAGGGAGGGGTGTGGCCTGGAGAAGGGGGTTCAGGTCAGGGAGGGGCTTCAGGAGTCTGCCTCACCCAGGCTTCCCTCCATCCCCGGCAGCATCTCCATGAACGGAAAGGTAGTGGCCTATCACGGTGGCTGCCAGGCCATACTGGACACCGGCATGTCCCTGCTGTTGGGCCCACAGAGAGACATCCGGAACATCCACAGCATCCTCCAGGCCCAGCAGACCTTCGCCCACAGGGTGAGGGTCACCCTGTGGGGAGGGGTGAGGGGGTGCCACACCCATAAGGACACCCTCTAACTCTGTCCTTTCGTCTTTGTCTGTGGCAGGTCACCATCCCCTGTGACAACAAGAACACTATGCCCGACCTGGTCTTCACCATCAACCGTGTCAACTACTCAGTGTCGGCCAGCGCCTACCTGCGTCAGGTGCGGGAGCTCCAGGGACCCTGACAGCGGTTGGGTGGAGGGCGCCCCTGGTGGTGTGATCGTGCTATTGCAGGACACAAACTACTACTACTACTACTACTATTCTATAGCCATCCCTGAAATAGAAGTGGGCCGGGCAGACGGCATGAGGGTCATGCCAAAAGATTCTTATGCCTGAGTCTCAGAGGTCGTAGGTTCAATCCCCTGCACACCATGAGCCAGAGCTGACTAATGCTGGGGTGTGGGGGAAGGAAGGGTGACAGGGTAGGTGGCAGGCCTGCCATGATTATTCACATCCCACCTCTAAAGCATCCTGGTTGGAACAAACCATCACCTCACCCTAGGCGGTGTCTTCTTTTGCTATACCCCAGTTTCCCCTCTGGGAATGGGGGTGCTGGACCTGAGCCTGTGAGTGGTTTTAGTGGGAGACAGAGTGAGACAGTTTCCAGGTCCCCAGTCTGCAGAACACAGCAGGAGGCTGGATGGGTGGTGGCCAGTATGCCCAGGTCCCTTGTAGATGATGCCACCAGGAAGCTGTGCCAAGGGGGGAGTGCAGTGTGAGAGGACTGCAGACTCCGGGAGACCACCCCATGGAAACACAAGGCTGGGGGCAGGGAGCAGCCTGGTATGGAAGAGGCTGCCCAGGAGGTGGGGGGGTGGCCCCAGGTGCAGGAGGGTTTGAGGTGGCCTGAGCTGACCCAGGTGTGTCTCTTGCAGGGCAACAGATGGAACTCCTGCATCAGCAACCTTGACTGGATGGAGCTGGCCTGGTACCAAAAGGAGCCCTGGACCCGGGGAGATGTCTTCCTGCGCCTCTACTTCTCTGTCTTTGACCGGGGGAACAACAGAGTCGGCCTGGCAACGGCAGTCTAAACGCACCAGGCCCCTCATCTCGGACATATACACACATCAGGGACATTTCTGGCCCCTGCCAGGGGCCCTGCCTCTGACTCTGGTCAATGCTGCAGGAGGCCCCACGAGCAATGCGAGACTGATTCCTCCACGTGATTCCTGTGTGGTCGCCGAACTTTAGGACTCAGAGCACAAGGACGGGCTGGCAGCTGGACGAGCCTCACAGGGGAGTCACCTGCTACGAGGAGTCAGCAGCAACACCAGCCAGTCCTCCAAATTTTGATTTCAGGATCTTAGACCCAAGATGCCGTCAGTGATGGCGGTGCTGTGCATGCTGGGCCCTTGGCTCAGCAGTTGATTCTCAGGCTAAGTGCTGCTATTTAAAGTAAACAGATTCATCATGAAACACGCTGTTTGCTTCTCTCTCTCTCTCTCTCTCTTTTTTTTCCTCTTCCTCCAGGGTTATTGCTGGGACTCAGTGCCTGCACTATGAACCCACTGCTCCTGAAGGCTGTTTCTTGCATTTTGTTGCCCCTGTTATTTGTTGTTATTGTTGTTGTTATTGCTGTCATTGTTTTTGGATAGGACAGAGAGAAATGGAGAGAGGAGGGGAAGACAAAGAGAGGGAGAGAAAGATAGACATCTGCAGACCCGCTTCACCACTTGGGAAGCGACTCCCCTGCTTGCAGCAAAATGAGCCTGTGAACATGCCAGAGGGAGGGGGACTGCAGCCTATGTGTGCCCCACCCACACCCCAAGGGCCCCCTCATCATCACCTGTCTGTCATTCTGGGGTTGGAGTGCCAGCAGGGACACTGTCTCCCCAGAGACCCATCCACGTGGGGGGACAGGTGTTCAGCTGCTATGAGGCTTTGGGGGGCCCCTGAGCTTCCCCCCTCCCTGTGCCCAGACCCCCTCTTGCTGCTGGTACCTGCACATTGTCATAGCCCACGATGCCAGACATCCTGCCCGTACCATAAACCTCGTTCATGGGGCGGCTGGAGTTCAGGAAGTTGGAGGAGAGTCTGGGATCGATGGTTGACTGCAGAGACAGGGTGGGAGGGAAGAGGGGGTGTGAGTGCCAGCCTTCTTGGTTGGCCAGGAGGGGACTCACCGCCAGGGGGCGCACTCACCGCAGGCAGGGCTCGGGCAGTAGATGGAGGGCACCCAGAGGTCTGTGGAGCCTGTGTCAAAGGCCACCGAGAAGTTCTGAGGGGGCGTGCCTATGCCAATGGTGCCGATGTAGACCATCTGCGGGTGGTGCCGTGCAGGGAGAGGGGCTGTCAGAGCAGGCCCCTGCACCCCCAGTACCTCTGCCCCACCTCGCTGCCCTGGGTGCTGGCCAAGGCCTTCCTTTAATGAGCCAGCCACCACCACACCCATCCCACCCTCCTGCTGCTCTCTAAACTCTTCCCATACTCTTCAAGGCCCAGCTGAAGAGCTGCTTCCTCCAGGCAGCCCTCCTAGCTCTTGCCACTTCCTCTAGACTCAAAGACCGGTATGTTAACACCAAGGACTTGGCCTTTGTCTTTGACACCTACTTGTTCTTTGGTGGACTCAAAGCTAGTCTTTCTTTTCCTTCTTTCTTTCTTTCTTTCTTTCTTTCTTTCTTTCTTTCTTTCTAACATTTAACATTTTACATTTTTTAAATTCAAGTCACTTTTATTATTTTTATTTTTTTTATTTATTTGATAGAGACAGAGAAATTAAGAAAGGACGGGGAAGTAGAGAGGGAACAACACAGAGAGACACCTGCAGTCCTGCTTCACCACCCTTGAATCTTTCCCCCTGCAGGTGGTGACCGGGGGTTTGAATCCAGGACCATACACTGTAGTGTGTGTGCTGAACCAGGTGTGCCACCGCTTGGCCTCTCAAAGCATCTTTCTTATGTGTAACAAGATCACTGTTATCAAGCCAGCACCAAAGCGTTCTTCAGTGTGATGGTGGCTGGGCTCGAACCTGGGTCAATCACTTGGCAAAGGAGCCCACTAAGTGAGCTATTTCACAGGCCCCTTTGTTGAGCTGGACCTGCTGTTCCAGGTCAGAACCTCAGGGGGGTGATGCAGAGATCCTCCCCGCACCCATCCCGTTTCCCACACTTACATCCATGCTGTTCCTCAGGGGAAAGGAAAGCTTGGCACATTGTTCTCATCACTGCTGTAGAAAATTCTTTTTGCTTCTGCCGGGGGGTTCTCCTTCATGAACTCTCTCTGAAGGTCTCTCAACAAGGGATTCTCTCGCATGAACCTGAGATTCTTTAAATTCCAGTCACATTTACTATTTTTAAATTTTTTATTTATTTAATAGAGACAGATAAATTGGGAAAGGAGGGGGCGGTAGAAAGAAGCCAGACAGAGAGACACCTGCAGCACTGCTTCACCACCCTTGAATCTTTCCCCCTGCAGGTGGTGACCTGGGGTTTGAATCCAGGACCATACACACTGTAGTGTGTGTGCTGAACCAGGTGTGTCACCGCTTGGCCTCTAACAGCATCTTTCTTATGTGTAACAAGATCACTGTTATCAATCACAGGTGGTGCAAACCACAAGGACCAGCATAAGGTTCCAGCCCCTGACTCCCCACCTGCAGGGGAGTCACTTCACAAGTGGTGAAGCAGGTCTGCAGGTGTCTATCTTTCTCTCCCCCTCTCTGTCTTCCCCTTCTCTCTCCATTTCTCTCTGTCCTATTCAACAATGACGACATCAATAATAACTACCACAACAATAATAGCCACAACAATAAAACAACAAGGGGAACATAAGGAAATAAATAAATATTTTTTAAAAAAGAAAAGATAGTAGCAACAAATGCTGGAGAAGTTGCGGGGACAAAGAAAGACTCCTGCATTGCTGGTGGGAATGGAAATTGGTCCAACCTCTGTGGAAAGCAGTCTGAAGAACCATCCCAAGGCTAGAAGTGAACTTTCCCTATGACCCTGCAATTCCTCTCCTGGGGATATCTCCTAAGGAACCAAAGACACCCATCCAAAAATAGCTGTGTATACCTATGTTCATAGCAGCAAAATTTGTAATAGCCCAAACCTGGGAGTAACCCAGGTGTCCAACAACAGATGAGTGCCTGAGTAAGTTGTGGTCTATATGCAGAATGGAATACTATTCAGCTATTAAAGGTGGTGATTTTACCATTTTCAGCCCATCTTGGATGGAGCTTGAAGAAATCATGTTAAATGAAGTCAGAAACAGAAGGATGAATATGGGATGACCTCACTTACAGGCAGAAGTTGAAAAACAAGATCAGAGGAGAAAATACAAAGCAGAACTTGGACTGGAGTTGGTGTATTGCACCAAAGTAAAAGACTCTGGGGTGGGTGGGTGGGTGGGAGGAAGCTCACGTCCTGGATCAGGATGGCAGAGGACCTAATGGGGGTGTGTTGTTACGTGGAAAACTAGGAAATGTTATGCATGGACAAACTATTGTATTTGCTGTTGACTGTAAAACATTAGCTCCCCAATAAAGAAATAAAAAGAAAAAAAGAAAGAAAGCTAGTGGGAGTCGGGCAATAGCTCAGCAGGTTAAGTGCAGGTGGCGCAAACCACAATGATCGGCATAAGGATCCTGCTTTGAGCCCCCGGCTCCCCACCTGCAGGGGAGTCGCTTCACAAGCTGTGAAGCAGATCTGCAGGTGTCTATCTTTCTCTCTCCCTCTCTATCTTCCCCTCCTTTCTCCATTTCTCTCTGTCCAATCTATCCAACAATGATGACGACATCAATAACAACCATAACTACAACAATTAAACAACAAGGGCAACAAAAGAGAATGAATAAATAATAAATATTTTTAAAAATTTTTTAAAAGAAGGAATCCTAGTTCACTTGCATAGTGCGTTGCTTTACCGTGCATGTAATCCAGGTCTGAGCCCGGCCTGCAGCACACTGAAAGCAGCTCTGATGTGTAGTCCCTCTCACTCTCTCTTTCTGCCTGTCTCTAAAAAACAAACAAGCAAAAGTAAACTGTGAAGTACACTAGAAACTAACGCAATTGCTTACTTCTATTATATATATATGTCTGTGTCCTAAATAACTTAAGAAAAAACAAAACTAAAACACCACACCTCTCTCAAAATTGAGAACCAGCTAAAGTAAATGAGCCTAATTCGACCAGCCTAGAGAGCTCACAGAGCAAAAACTTAGTTCAAGTAACTTCAAAATGCACAATTTTGGCTTTACGTTATGTGTGATAGCCTCTTGTTGGGGGTGGGTTTGATAACATTTTTTTTAACTTTTCCTCCCCTGTTGTTGGTTGCTTTATTTTTACCAGAACACTGCTCAGCTCAGATTGATGGTGGTGCTGGGGATTGAACCTCAGAGCTCAGAACCTCAGGCTTAATGGTCACTTATGTAACCATTAGGCTATCTCCCCAGCCGCCCCCTTTTTTTAATCTGGAATTAGCGCTGAGTTAGCACTGAGTCATAGTATGTCAGGTGCATACAGTTGAAGAGCATTGTGGGTTGACATGCTTTCTAAAGCCCAACAAACACCATATTGATACAGGCAAGCAAAACACATCCACAGTGCCCCTCCCAAACACAACAAACTGCCTTCCCCAAGGAAGCTAAATAATCTTATTGCAGGAACCACTGCACTTTGAGATGGTTGTACCTGGTAGCGTTAACACGTAAGTAGATGCTCTTAGGTTGTTAAAAGCAGCTATAGGAGCCAGTAGTGGTGCTTTGGGTAAAAGGCACGTTACAATGTGCAGAGACCAGGGTTCAAGCCCCTCAGTCTCCCACTTGCAGGGGGAAGCTTCATGAGTGGTAATGCAATACTGCAGTTCTCTCTCTCTATCTGTCTGTCTCTCTCTCTCCCTTTCCATCTCCCTCCCTCCCATTTTCGTTGTGTCTTTATCTAGTAAATACTAAATAAAATATTTAGAAAAAAACTTTAATAAGAAAATGAAGCGGGGGGAGTGGGGGTAAGTGGTGGCACACACCTGGTTAAGCACACACATTACAGTGCAAAAGGACCTGGGTTCACATCCCTGGTCCCAACCTACAGGGGGAAAGCTTCATGAGTGGTGAAGCAGGGCTGCAGGTGTCTCTCTGTCTCTCCCTTTCTATTTCCTTCTCACCTCTTAGTTTCTCTCTGTCCAACAAGTAAATTTAAAAAAAAAAGGAAGCAGGTATAGAAGCATACCTGACATAAAGTAAAACATCTGATTTATAAGTTAAACAGGTAACTGTGACATTGCCATAAGGCAATTATAAAAGATAAAAGTATTCTCTGCATGAATTACAGACCCAAAAAGGGAATGTGAGACTATGTGTTCTTTTTTTTAAAAGTTTATACTTATTTATTTATTAATCTATTTCCTTTTGTTGCCCTTTTTGTGAGACCGTGTGTTCTTATAGCTCGAACTGGAAGAATAAGTTTCTGTCAGTTCTCTCTACTGTTGTCTAAGAATAACTGGACTCGCTAGTTTTGGCTACTGCTATTGGCCTATCAGCAATAAATTACTCAACAGGTGGGGAAAATAGCACAGTGGTTATGCAATGAGACTCTCCTGCCTAAGGCTCCAAGGCCCTAAATTCAATCCAATCTCTCTCACTGCGACAAGCCAGAGTTGAGCAGTGCTCTGGTAAAAATAACACAACTTGATGGTTTTCTTTTACTATTATTGTTACTGCTCAGCTCTGGATTATGGTGGTGCTGAGCACTGAACCTGGGACTCTGGCGCCACAGGCAGGAAAGCCATTTGGATAACCATCATGCTGTTTCCTCATCCTGTCAATAAACACCTGGATAACAGTGGTTTGCCCTCTCAGAAGAGGCTTATCTCTCCATAGCATTTCTCACGTGTGGCTCCAGGGATCTTGACATCTGGGTGCCCCCTGGGTTGGGCTTAGAAATGCACAAGACAAACTTGGGGCATCTGGGAGGACCAGGAAATGGGGACCCTTCAGAGCCCCCTGGGGTCCTGTCAAGTTCCAGGGATTCATTATAAAGAGGCTCCTGCTGACCCAAAGGGGGGATGTTTGAGCATCAGATCAAGTTTCTGGAAAAGAATCAAACCTGTGAAAGTCCATGTGTCCATCTGTCAAAAGTGTCAGGCAGACACAGTTTGATGCACTGTGCGATTCACCAGTTCTCTTTCCTCGACAGAAAGGGACATGACCCCTCTTGTTTTTCTGAAGTCTAGTTCCAGGAACTGCACCTTGTTGATGAAGGCAAGCTGTTCTTTATTTTCTTTTATTAGTGAGTTAATACTGATTTACAAAGTTGTAAGATAATAGGGGTACAATTCCACACAGTTCCCATCACCTGAGTTCTGGTTCCCATCCCCTTCACTGGAAACTGCATGGTCACCAACTGTATGGACTGATTCTATAACTATCAATATCTATGTGTATATATATATATATATATATTCTCTATTTTGTTCCCAATGGTCCTTCCTTCACCCCCTTTCTCACTTATCCCTGCACCTATTACTACTTCTGAGTGTCTTTCCTTTTTTCCTCTTCTTTCCCAGATAAGCAAAACTGTGCCTGGCTTCCTCTGGTGTGTTCCAGATTCACTTCCCTTTCATTGATGGTATGAAAACAAGATTCCTGTGGTCTGGGAGGTGGAGCGGTAAAGCTTTGCAAAGACTCTCAAGCATGAGTTTGATCCCAGGCAGCACATGTGCCAGAGTAGTATCTGGTTCTTTCTCTCTCCTCCTATCTTTCTCATAAGTAAATAAAATCTTTAAAAAAAACAAGTTTCCTGGTGACCCAATACTTTGGGTCTTGCTAGAATGGTGGTACAGAGCCCTGTGGTTTACTCCCCCTATCATTTAGCCCTCTGGGAGTATGGACCACAACTATTTATGGCGTACAGGTGATGTGAGTTCTGGCCTCTGTAATTGCTTCTCCACTAAATGTGGGCATTGGCAGGTCGATCCACAACCCCAGCCTGGACCTCTATGGAAAACTGTTCTTTTTTTTTTTTCAATTTTTTTAAAGTTGTTTAATCTAGAGGAAGGTGGAGATAGAGAGGGGGAGAGACAGAGAGACACCTGCAGCTCTGCTTCACGGCTTGCACAGTTTTCCCTGTGCAGGTGGGGACAGGGGGCTTGAACCCAGGTCTTGTGCACTGTAACACGTGCGCTCAACCAGGTGTGCCACCACCTGGTCCCGAAAACTGTTTCTTTACAGAAAAAAGCTCAACAATTTGATTCAGAAGACTGAATAGAAGGAGGAAAGTTACTGCTTTGACACTCCTTAAAAACATAATAAAATAAATAAAACGAGGAATCTTAGCAAAGACCATTAGTTGAGGTTTATCTATTTTAATTATTTTTATTTACCCGTTGGATAGAGACAGCCAGAAATCGAGAGGGAAGGGGATAACAGAGAGAGGGAGAGACAGAGAGACCCCTGCAGACTTCTTTCACCACTTGCAAAGCTTCCCTCTGCAGGTGGGGACCAGGGGCTCAAACCCAGGTCCTTGTGCACTGTGGCATATGCACCCAACTAGATGCACCACCACTCCAGCCCCCATTATCTGAGGATTAGAACCAAGGGGACAGTGTGTTGCTTTGTGAGCATTCCGATGGCTCCCAAATGACCTGGTCTTGTGGCTTGTCACACAGAGGGTTCCTCTGAGAATAGGAAGGCAATCACTCACTGAGGAAGAGACATGGCTGGGAGAGCAGTGAGGTTAGTACACCCACAGCCGTCTCCCCAGCCAGAGAAGGAGAGGGACTGTGTGTTTCAAACTTTTTTTCTTCTTTTTTTGCCTCCAACCTACTGTGAAGTGACTTCCTTGCAGGTGGAGAGCCGGGGGCTCGAACCGGGAACCTTATGCCGTTCCTTGCACTTCGCTCCACCTGCGCTTAACCCATTGTGCTACCGCCTGACTCCCCTTTCTTTTAATTTTTATTTATAAAATGGAAATATTGACAAGGCCATAGGATAAGAGGGGTACAATTGCCACAATCCCCACCACCCAACTCCCTATCCAATCCCCTTCCCTGATAGCTTTCCTATTCTTTATCCCTTTGGGAATATGGACCCAGTCTCATTATGATTTGCAGAAGGTGGAAGGTCTGGCTTCTGTAATTGCTTCTCCACTGAACCTGGGCATTGGCAGGTCGATCCATACTCCCAGCTGTTGTTAAAATTTTCGGAAGGCTCTGGCCGGCCGGGCTGGCTTCACGGGCGGGTAACAGAGACGCGGAGACAATGGCTGGGCAGGGAAGCTGTATTTCTTTATTCAGGAACAACGATTCATAAACTAAGACAAACTAATCACCAAACAGAACTCTGCTGTCTCTTTGTGGCGGCGCAAGCACTCTCTCTCTTACTCTGGAACCCTGAAACTCTCGAACTCAGGAACTCTGAAACTCTCGAACTCCGGAACTCAGGAACTCTGTCTAACTCAGGAACTCAGGAACTCTGGCTAACTCTGGCACTCTCGAACTCAGGAACCCTCTCCCGGGGTTCCTTTGGGGCGGGGCCAAGCGGGCCGCGAAATTAGCAGGCCTGATCCAATTCTCTTGGCGGGGGGAGGGCTAGAACAAACCAATGTAAAGCATACGACAATTCCCCCTTTTCTTTTTAACTAAATGACTATAGTATCAAGGGTGTGGGGTGAACAGAAACATATATAACAAAAACCAGCATGTTGCCAAGGGAAGGCCTGAGGGGGCCATATCTGCCTCTGGGGGGCTACTTGCCTCGACGGGCATTTGCATGGGGGCGGGGAACGGCCTAGGGTCCCAAAGGCAGCTGGCTGCAACTTACTTACTATGAAACAAAACTTGTTATTAGCATATCTACTGCACAATCCAACGTTTCTAATAGAGAAGGAATTTGAGACTTTTACATATCAACAACGTCTTTTAACCTTTTGTTACACGCATTCAAGATGGAGACACACCCTAGGTGTGGGCCGGAGAGGAAACCTCAGGCATGAGAATAATTAGCATGGCCACTGTGCGATCTACCAAAGGAATTATTTTATTTTATTATTTACTTGTTTATTGTTATTATTATTATTATTATTTTGCTACCAGGGTTATCACTACGGGTCAATGCCAACACTACGTAGCCACCCCTGGCAGCATTTTTCTTTTTTTTTTCTTTCTATTTTACTTGATAAGATGGAGAGAAATTGAGAGATGAGGGAGAGAGAGAGAGGGAGAGAGAAAGACAGATTTATTTCACCTCTAATGAAACATCTCCCTTCCAGGTGGAGAGTAAGAGCTCTAACCCAGGTCCTAGCTCATGGTAACATGCTCCACAGAAGGAATTCTTTTATAATCAAAAAGGCAGTCACACCTCGGAGTAGGAAGACACAACGTTATACAATACAGCTGGGAACAGCAGGAGAGAGTGAGCATCTCTCCACCCAAGTGAGCTAAAGGCTCATCCACCTAGGAGTTCACATGTGTGAACTTGACGTACACATTATGGGACAACCGCCAACAAACTACAGAAGAGAGACCCAAGAAACTACAGAAGAGGGAGCCAGGCAGTGGTACAGTGGGTTAAGTGCACACGGTGGAAAGCGCACAGACTGGCATAAGGATCTGGGTTCGATACCCTAGCTCCCCACCTGCAGGAGAGTCGCTTCACAGGTGATGAAGCAGTTCTGCAGGAGTCTGTCTTTCTCTCCTCCCCATTTAAAAAAATATTTTACTTATTTATTCACTTTTGTTGCCCTTGCTGTTTTGTTGTTGTCATTGTTGTTGGATAAGAGAGAGAGAAATGGAGAGAGGAGGGGAAAACAGAGAGGGGAGAGAAAGATAGACACCTGCAGACCTGCTTCACCGCCTGTGAAGCGACTCCCCTGCAGGTGGGGAGCTGGGCGTTCAATCCTTAAGCCGGTCCTTGCGCTTTGTGCCACTTGCGCTTAACCCGCTGTGTTACAGCCCGACTCCCTCTCTCCCCTCTCTGTCTTCCCCTCCTCTCTCCATTTCTCTCTGTCCTATCCAACAACAACAACAATGATGATACACAAGGGCAACAAAAGAGGGGAAATGAATAAATAAAGTTTATTTAAAAGGAAAAGAAACTACAGAAGGAACTCAAACATAACACAGAAGGATGCTGGTGAAGTTCAGGAGAAGACAACAAGAAAAACGAAAGAACAAGGACAAAATAAGCAAACAACTTAAACATAATAATATGGCAAGAACAACCCCTTTCATAAAGGACTTCCATGTGAAGGTTCTGCTTTCACCTGTTACACAGGCACAGAGTGCCGGAATGGCTCAGTACATAAGGCCCACTCACCCTGCTGCCCACAGGAACATAGCTTAGCTTCCAAGACAAATATGGACTCAGAGTGAAAGGCTGGAAAGGAATCCTACAAACAAGGGATATCTTGAAAATGGCAGGTGCGGCTAAAGTTCTATCAGATGGCAGAGATAAGCCAAGGGACGTAAACACAAGAAGAGATAAGGATGGATGTTACATAAGGATTAAGGGCTTAGTACAATGAGAAGCTATTACATTGTTTATACATTCCCAAGCAGTGAGGGATGTAACATCCACCAAACAACAATTAATAGAATGAAAGAGCAATATCTACAGCAGTATAGTAATTGTGGAGGTTACAGCCCCCCAACCACAGCTATGGGCAAATCAACTAATAAAATAAATAAGGAAATTAACAGCCATAAATGGTGAAATACAACAAACAGTCTGGTTAGACTTCTAAAGTACCTTCCATGGCAAAACAGATGGACTTTTTTTTAATATGGTTGGTGATTTTTTTTTTTAAATCAGTGATTTCATAATGATCCCACAAGGATGTGGGATAAGAGCAGTAAAATTCCATACAATTCCCACCATCTGAATTCCATATACCCTCCCTTGTACTGGTGTGGTCCCTAGTCTTTATCCCTCTGGGAGTATGGACCAAAGATTTTTATGGGGAGCAGAAGGTGGGAGGTCCGGTTTCTGTCATTGTTTCTCTGCTGGACATGGGTGTTGGCAGGTCGATCCATACCCCCAGCCTGTTTCTATCTTTCCCTAGTGGGCTCTGGGGAGGTGGAGTTCCAAGACACCTTGGTGAGGCTGTCTGCCCAGGGAAGTTAGACTGATACAATGGTAGCATATGCAACTTGGATTTTTTTTAAAGGGCACACAGAACTTTTTGAGGATAGATTTTATGCTAGGGTGAAAGTGTCAATAACCTTCTGCAGATAAAATCATACCAAGTATTTGTTTAATCGTGGTACTATAAAATTAGACATTAACAACAAATGGAAAACTGGGGAAACTTCATATTGTTGGGGACTAAACAATGAGCTTCTCAGGCAACCACTGAGGAAACTAATGAGGAAATTAAAACAGACACTGAAAAAGTGAAATACAACCAGGACTTCTTCAGAAACTCACTATGGCACAGCCACCAAGTTACAGATGCTCCTATGATGCCATCCTGACTTCGCTGGGAGGTGACTTCACCAGTGTGTTCCAGAACCTCACCTCCCCAGAGCCCTACCCCACTAGGGAAAGACAGAAACTGGTGGGGGTATGGATCCACTTGCCAGTGTCCATGTCCAGCAGAGAAGCAAGTACAGAAGCCAGAATTCCCACCTTCTAGACCACAAAGAGTATTTCGGTTTTTTTTTTTATCTATTATTTATTTGTTGGATAGAGACAGTCAGAAATTGAGAGGGAAGGGGGTGATAGAGAGGGAAAGAGACAGAGAGATACCTGCAGACCTGCTTCACCACTTGTGAAGCTTCCCCCTGCAGATGGGGACCGGGGGCTCGAACCTGGGTCCTTGTGCACTGTAACATGTGCGCTCAACCATGTGAGCCACCACCTGGCCCCAACCCCAAAGAGTATTTTGGTCCATATACCCAGAGGGGGAGAAATGTTAGAAGAAGATGACCAGAGGGCTCTGGAACCCAATACCACCAGGATCCTGAGAGAAACCAGTAGATCTGGGGGGGGTGGATTGATAACAATACAGAGGGGGGTTCTCTGTACTGTTAGAGGACTGTGTCCCTGGGTGACCCCTTGAGTGACAGCTCCTTGGGAACCTTCTGTTCCAGGCTACCAGACCAGCAGATGACACCTACACTATACTTGGGCCTCATGCCACCATTCCACATGTTCAGAACACTCAAGACACCTGTGCCATGGCAGCAGTGCCAGCAGGAGCCATGAGGTTCCTGGTGTCCCTAAGCCTGGTGCCAGGCAGGCTAATGGCAAAGCAAACGCTGTTGTCTAATCTCTCTGCACAGCCCGGTCTGGCACCAGGAGGTTGTGTGGCTTCCCGCTGGCAGCCTCAGATGGGCTTGAGTGCGGAGCAAAGCAGTCAGGGAGCATGATTCCTGATGGGGGTGGAGGTCCCCTTCACTGTGAGGGGCTGGGAGTGGATTCCTGGTGCCCCAGTGTGAAGGCTGCACACCTGAGTGTCCACTATTCACGGTTTCCACAGACCTGGTGGGTGGGGGTGACTTCCGAGCCTGGCCCTGAGCAGTGTCCCCAAACCAGAACCTCTGTTCTTCTTCTAGCGTTTGCCCTTCTTCCGTAGCCAGTCAACAGCGTCAGGTTGAGCCTGATGTAAAGTTTCGAGACCTCCTTTGAATCTGGAGAGGTGGCAGTCCTTGACTATGTGGGTCATATTCTGTCTGTAGCCACAGGGGCAGTTCGGGTCGTCTCTGGCTCCCCAGCGATGGAACATAGCGGCGCACCGGCCATGGCCTGTTCGATAGCGATTGAGGAGGGCCCAATCATAACGTGCTAGGTCAAAGCCGGGTTGACACTTGCAGGGGTCTGTGATGAGGTGTTTGTTCTTTACCTCAGCTGACTGCCAACTCTGTTTCCAAGAGACTGGACCAGAGAAGTTCAGTGTAGGCGTTAGGGGACCAGATTGGGTGACGAGACGTCAAGCGTTGGACAGGGTGGGCGAAGATATCCACGTATATTGGCAGGTCCGGTCGAGCGTAGACGTGGGAAATGAACTTAGATGATGCCGCATCCCGACGAATATCTGGCGGGGCAATGTTGCCTAGAACTGGCAGCCATGGAACTGGGGTGGAACGGATGGTTCCAGAAATTATCCTCATGGAGGAATATAATTTGGAATCGACCGAGTGGACATGGGGGCTACGGAACCATACTGGGGCACAGTATTCTGCAGTGGAATAGCATAATGCCAGAGATGATGATCGTAGTGTGGAAGCGCTCGCGCCCCATGAGGAGCTGGCCAGTCTTGCAATGATGTTATTCCTCGCGCCCACCTTTGCTGCAGTTTTTATGAGATGTTCGTGAAATGACAGAGTGCGATTGAGAGTAACGCCAAGATAGACTGGCTGGGCTTCATGCCGGATTCTCGTATCGCCAAGCTGCACATCTGTGAACAGATGCTACTCCTGTCAGGTCATCTCTGAGCACTTAATGCTCTGAGTATGACAGAGGGAGAAGTGTGGTTTCTTTCTTTCTTAATTTCTCCCTTCCTTCCTTCTTTCCTTCCTTCCCTCCCTCCTTCCTTCCTTTCTTCCTTCCTTCCTTCCTTCCCATCTATCTTTCTCTCTTTCTTAAAGATTTAGTCAGTTTGGGAGTTGGGCAGTAGCATAGCGGGTTAAGTACAAATGGCACAAAGACTGGAGGAAGGATCTCGGTTCAAGCCCCCAGCTCCCCACCTGCAGGGGAGTTGCTTCACAGATGGTGAAGCAGGTCTGCAGGTGTCTATCTTTCTCCCCTCCCCCGTCTTCCCCTCCTCTCTCCATTTCTTTCTGTCCTAACCAACCACAATGGCATCAATAACAACAATAATCATAACCACAACGATAAATCAACAAAGGGAAAAAATTAGCCTCTAAGAGCAGTAGATTTGTGGTGCAGGCACCGAGCCCCAGAAATAACCCAGGAGGCCAAAAAAAAAATTAGTCAATTCAATGAGAGTTAGAGAGAATGATACAGAGAAATAGATAGAGATATATAGATAGATACCATAGATTGTAGTATGCTTTGCATTGGTTTGTTCTAGCCCTCCCCCGCCAAGAAAATTGGATCAGTCCAGTTAGTTTCGCGGCCCGCTTGGCCCTGCCCCTAGGAACCCCGCCAGAGTTCCAGAGTTCCAGAGTTGGAGAGTTACAGAGTAAGAGAGAGTGCCTGTGCCACCGGAAAGAGGCAGCAGAGTTCTGTTTGGTGATTAGTTTGGTTTAGTTTATGAATCGTTGTTCCTGAATAAAGAAATACAGCTTCCCTGCCCAGCCGTATGTCTCTGGTCGTCTCTGTTACCCACCCGAGAAGCTAACCCAGCAATAGCCTTCCGAAATTTTAACAACAAATGGTGCCCACGTGGACCTGACCTGCGCATCTCTCAGATAAGTAAAGACAATTTGGCTACCTATGCACTATGGCCTTCTCTTCTGCTTGTGAAGAGATCTCCAAAGGCGTCTGCTCTTTCTTCACGAGACTGTTTTGCTGTTTCTGGAACATTTATCTCTGGACTACTCTGTGGTTTCCACTCACTCAGGCGAACTCAGAACAGCGAGCGGGAATAGCCAGTGGGCAGGTGAGGCGCGGAGCTGCTGTTTCCACCTGGTTAAACAGCCAGCCAGCCGGCTGCGCCCAGACAACCCCACGCACCACGCCCGCAGCCCCGCAGCCCCGCAGCCTGCAGGAGGCTGATGCCACCACGCAGGAGCCCGATGCCACCACGCTGCAGCCCGACGCCAACACGCAGGAGCCCGATGCCACCACACAGGAGCCCAATGCCACCACGCAGGAGCCCGATGCCACCACGCTGGAGTCTGACGCCACCATGCAGGAGCCTGATGCCAGCACGCAGGAGCCCGATGCCAGCATGCAGGAGCCCGATGCCAACACGCAGGAGCCCGATGCCACCATGCAGGAGCCCGATGCCACCATGCAGGAGCCCAATGCCAGCACGCAGGCCAGCCCACAGGAGCCAGCTCTCCACCGCGTGGCGCAGGGCACTGGATGTGTGATCCCTCCACGCTGCTCGGCCACTGCGAGCAGGGCAGCAGACATGGCAGGGCCATGGTGCAGGGCCACGGCGGCCTATCATGGCTGCCACCCCTGGGCACCTAGGCCCACGCCTTCTACAAGTCTGGCCCGCCCGCCCTCTTGCTATGGATTCTGGGATGATCCCAGACCTCCCAGACCCCCGGGCTCCCTGCCGAAACTGGGCACACGAGATCTCCAGCTGCCGGTCCGGTCTGAAGGCAGACAAGCTGGAGTACGCAGAGATTCGTGCAGAGATCGCAACCTGCAATTCCTAGAAGTGAAGCTGCCCAAGAGACCACCACTGGACAACGCACCCCCCCCAACAACTAAGACAGTACAGATTTAAATTTGTGTTTAAAATGACATGTCTTCGTAACAAAGGTTTCTCTCTTTGTGTATTAATGACCATGTTTATGTGTATGTTTAAAGTTTGGTAAACAGTAACTTTAAGGCTAAAATCTTACTAGTCAAAGTTAAATGAAAAAGGTTTTCAACGTAATTCTCATAAAGATAAAATTAACTTACATTTAAAGTCTGAGGTAAAAATTAGTTAACAATCAATATATTTTAACTAAGTTGGTCTAAACAAAAGGTTAAATAGACTTGTTGATATGTAAAACTCTCGATTACCTTCTCTATTAGAAATGGTAGATCGCACAATGGCTATGCTAATTATTCTCATGCCTGAGGTTTCCTTTCCTGTGCACAACTCCATCTTGAATGGGTGTAACAAAAGGTTAAAAGACGTTGTTGATATGTAAAAGTCTCAAATTCCTTCTCTATTAGAAATATGCTAATAACAAGTTTTGTTTCATAGTAAGTAAATTGCAGCCAGCTGCCTTTATGACTCTAGGCCGTTCCCCGCCCCCATGTAAATGCCCGTCGAGGCAAGTACGCCCCCCAGAGGCAAGAAAGTACGCCCCCCAGAGGCAAGAAATGTTTTTTTTAAGCTGAAAAAGTTTTGCCCACAGAGGCAAAAATGGCCCCCTCAGGCCTTCCCTTGGCAGCACACTGGTTCTTGTTACTTGCTTACGTTTCTCCATGTTTGTGCCAGTTTCTTTTTTTAAAAATGCCTGTACGATATAGGTTTCTGTTCACCCCACACCCTTGATACTGTAGTCATTTAGTTAAAAAGAAAAGGGGGAATTGTTGTATGCTTTACATTGGGTTGTTCTAGTTCTCCCCGCCAAGAGAATTGGATCAGTCCAGTTAGTTTCGCGGGCCCGCTTGGCCCCACCCCAAGGAACCCCGCCAGAGTTCCAGAGTTTGGGAATTCGAGAGTTGCAGAGTGAGAGAGTGCTTGCGCTGCCACAAAGAGACAGCAGAGTTCTGTTTGGTGATTAGTTTGTCTTAGTTTATAAATTGTTGTTCCTGAATAAAGAAATACAGCTTCCCTGTCCAGCCGTACGTCTCTGGTCATCTCTGTTACCCGCCAGTGAAGCTAGCCCAGCCAGCTGGAGCCTCCGAATTTTAACAACAATAGATGGATATAGATAGATAGATAGATAGATAGATAGATAGATAGATAGATACCAAAGCATTGCTCAGCTCTGTTTATGGTAGTCGTGGGAAATGAACCTGGAACCTAGGAGCCTCAGCCATGAAAGTCTTTTGCAGAACCATTATACTGCTTTCCAGTCCAAGAAGTAGGATTTGCAAGTCACGTGCTGAGGGGGTAGACAACGTAGTGGTTCTGTAAAAACTTCCTATGGCTGAGGCTCCAAGGTCCCAGATTCAATCTTTAGAATTAGCAGAAGCCAGAGCTGAGTAGTGCTCGGGTCTCTCTCTCCACATCTTTCTCTAGGTATCACTTACTCTCTAAAATATAAGAATATAGTATGTGTTTAAAAAATAGGCCAAGTCTCTCCAGGCATTAAGTTCATGTGTGGCTGTAGAAATCCAAGTCTTGTAACGACAGGTTTATAGTTGAACAAGGCCTGAGGGGCAGTCAGACACCCAGGACCTCCACATTGGGACATTTCTGGGGGACACTCATCTCCAACCATTTCTGGGGGACAGCAAAGACCCAGCAAAAGGCCAATGGCTGTGTTGGAGGGGAGCCCCGTAATCCCCGAGCAGTCTGGCCCCAGAGAAATTGGGGCACATTAGCCGACTGTGACGACTATTCTGTGTGGAGCGCTCTTCAGCCAACCTGGTCCAGACGCTCAAACTGGGGGAGGGTGGGGGTGTCACATTGGCTTTCTCAATGCTGAGACTCATGTCCCCAAGCTCCTGGCTCTCTGTGGGGCCTGCCCCCAGTCCTGGGAGGTGGGGACAATGGAAAACACCTCAGCTGGAAGCTGCCAGCACTGGTCCAGAGGGGTGGGGACAAGCTTATCAGGAGCCTGTGTGGTTGGGGCTGGGGGCACTGGGGCTGCCAGGTCCAGGCCAGCAGGCTGCATATAAGGAGCCTCCCTGTTGCTGTGCTCACCTGCCCATCTGCCCTGCTGCCCAGCTGCCTGCTCTGCACACGGGGACCAGGAGGAACCATGAAGTGGCTGCTGCTGCTCATCTTGGTGGCCCTCTCTGAGTGCCTCATCTACAAGTGAGTCTGGGCACAGGGGAGCCAGCTCCAAGGGACCACTCTGCCCTGGGCTGGACTCTCTGCCTGCAAGCTCTGCTTCCCTTGGGCAGCCCCCACACTGCTCCCTGCTGGCCCCTCTGCTCCTTCCTGCCCTCTCCCTTCTGCCTTGTGGGGACTAGCTTGTAGGCAGCCTGGGGTGCTCCCAAGGTGGGGCCCCGGGTCCAACCCTGGACACTGCTTCTCCCCTGTGCCTGTGCCTGTGCCTGTGCTGTGCCTGTGCCTGTGCCTGTGCCTGTGCCTGTGCCTGTGCCTGTGCCTGTGCCTGTGCCTGTGCCTGTGCCTGTGCTGTGCTGTGCTGTGCTGTGCCTGTGCCTGCCCAGCCCGGGAGCTGCTCCCTGCTGCCTGCCCTGCCTCCCCACACCAGCTCCCTCTGCTCCCAGGGACAGAGCCCTGGGAGCACCATTCTCCCTGAGTCCTCCTGCTCCTCCTCACCCCTGTCCTCAGGGTCCCCCTGGTAAGGAAGAAGTCCCTGAGGCAGAACCTGAAGGAGCATGGCCTGCTGGAGGACTTCCTGAAGACACACAGACTGAACCCGGCCTGCAAGTACTTCTCCGAACTGGCAGACAGCACACTGGCCACCCAGCCACTAGTCAACTACATGGATGTGAGTGGGGGCTGTGGGGACAGTGGGTGCCTCCAGGTGGTGACACTGGGGACTCATCCAGAGCTCAGAAGCCAGCATGTCAGGAATACTCAAGGGCAGAAGTAGCCATGCATCCATTCCCTGCTCCTATATCCAGAGCAGCTGGGCCCCGGCCAGGCCCCTGCTGGGTCTGGGGACTTGATTCTGAAGCAACAGGCAGTGCCTATTCTCTGAGCTCACACCTATAGCAGAGAGACTCTCAGGTTCTCAGCCTCCTGAGAACAGAAGGAACAGCACAGGCACCCCTGAGAGGTCACTCAGCAACCAGGGGGAGAGGCAGGTGGGAGGTGCAGGACCGGCAGGGCTGGACTGCAGGCAGGAGCACACAGCCCCTGCTGGGGAGCCCAGGAGGAAAGACCCCTGAGCCCCACGTCCCCCTTGCTCCCCATCTCCCCACAGCTGGAGTACTTTGGCACCATCGGCATCGGGACCCCTGCTCAGGAGTTCACTGTCATCTTTGACACCGGCTCCTCCAACTTGTGGGTGCCCTCTGTCTACTGCTCCAGCCCTGCCTGCTGTGAGTGCCACCTGGCGTCCCCACATACCTGAGCCAAGCCTTGGACACTCAGTGGGGACATAGGCTTATGGCTAGCCCTTGGGTTCCCTGGAGATGGTGCTGTGGCGCTGTGGTGGGAAAGGCCCTCTTCAGAAAGCAAAGCAGGGTAGGGGGCAGGGAGCAGCCTGAGGACAATCTTAGGGGCCCCAGTACAGCAGCCTGAGCTGAGAGAGGACCCTGAGCTGGTGAGGGCTGAGTGACCAGCAGGCCTCAGCAGACCCTGGTTTCCTGAGGAGAGAGGGCTTGTCTGGTAAGCCGGGACAGCACCTCCAGATCCTTCCTCTTCCAACTCTTATTTTGCCTCCAGGATTATTGCTGGGGCTCCGTGCCTGCACCATGAATCCACTGCTCCTGGAGCCATTTTTTTCCCTTTAGTTATCCTGGTTGTTTTTTATCATTGTGGTTATTATTATCGTTGCTATTGATGTCATTGTTGTTAGATAGGACAGAGAGAAATAGAGAGAGGAGGGGAAGACAGAGAGGGGGAGAGAAAGATAGGCACCTGCAGACCTGCTTCACTGCCTGTGAAGTGACTCCCCTGCAGGTGGGGAGCTGCGGGCTCGAACTGGGATCCTTATGCTGGTCCTTGTGCTTTGCGCCACATGTGCTTAACCTGCAACGATACCACCTGATACTCCCCTGTTCCAGCTTTTAACCCAACACACTTCAGAGCAGGTGGACAGAATGCCCCTTTGGAAGCAGCAGTCACATGTCAAACAGAAGCTGAGACTCTGTAGCTGGGACATGAGCTCCCAGTGGTGTTAGTGATGACAGGGTGATGTGATGACAGCTGAGGAGGGTCTGTGTCCACGTTTCAGGTGATCCAAGAGTTGGGGTGAAAGTCGGGGAGCCTGGAATCCAAGTCCAGGGAGCCTCCATATTCTAATTAGTGCCAGCCCCCCACCCCAGGAGCCTCCCCAGCCCATGAGCCAGCTTCTCTGGGGCTGACGTGTCCCTCCTTGTCCCCACAGCCAACCACCACCGCTTCAACCCCCAGCAGTCCTCCACCTTCCAGGCCACCAGCCAGGAGCTGTCTGTCGCCTATGGCACCGGGAGCATGACCGGCATCCTGGGCTATGACACCGTGCAGGTGTGACTCCCCCTACCCCACCCGGGGGCCCTGCTGTGACCTCTGCATCCAGGAAATGGCTCCTTCAAGCACATGGGGCTCAGGGAAACTCTGCAACTTCGGGGGAGGGGTAGAGGAGGAAAAATGGCAGATTCATCCTGGGAGGCCCTAAAAGGGGCAATAGTGGGTCATGGGGAAGCTGGGGTGCCTGGAGCTTCAGCCACTTCAGCCCCTCATGTTGGGGGCCAGGTAGGGGTGAAGGGAGAGGGCAGAGAGGCTGCCTCTTCCTTTAGACCCCCCTCTACCTGTACGCTGAGTAGCAAAAGCCTCCATGTCCCCCATGCCACCCCACCCAGAAGGTGGAAGATCACAGGCAGAGTCCCGGGGCGTCTTCACACCCTCATCCAAACCCAAACACAGTGACCTGCTCTGAGACAGGTGTCCCAGCCTGTCTCCCCCTGGATGCTGCAGAGAAATGAAAACCCTCCAGGTCCCAGCTGCAGGCTCCCCCAGCCCCATACAGCCTGAGCCACAAAGTCAAGTCCCCCATGAGCTGGGAGGGGGAACAGACTCTAGGTGAGGGACCCTCAGGGGTGAGCCAGGACTGATGGGGCTGCTGGTGCCCAGGTGGCCGGCATCGCTGACACCAACCAGATCTTCGGGCTGAGCGAGACAGAGCCCGGCTCCTTCCTCTACTACGCCCCCTTCGACGGCATCCTGGGCCTGGCCTACCCCAACATCGCCGCTTCTGGGGCCACCCCTGTCTTTGACAACATGTGGAACCAGGGCCTGGTGTCTCAGGACCTGTTCTCCGTCTACCTGAGCGGGTGAGCCTGGCATCATGCAAACACATCAGGGCAGGTGGGGTGAGAGGTCCTGGCAGGCAGGTGGGGCGTGGAGGGTCAAGGTTGAGATGTGGAGAGGGGTCGGTCTCTGGGGGAAATGGTGCCAGATTCAGCTCTGGGGTCCAGGTTGGCTAAAGAGCCCTCAACAGAGAATGCTGTCACAGCAGGCTAAGGTGCCTGGAATTTCTGGGGGCCAGAGTGCTGCGGTTCTCCCAGGGCTGCTCTGCTTACTGCCCAGGGCTCTTGATAGGGCTTCACTGTCGATTCATGGCAGGGAGGTTGGAAATGAGTGTCCCCCAGAAATGTCCTGATGTGGGGGTGCTGGCTGTGTAACGGCCCCTCTGGCCTCTTTGATCTGTAGATCTGATGCTACAAGACTCAGATTTCTGTGGTCACACATGTGCTTAATACCTAGAGACACATGGCTTTTATTTATTTAAATATATTTCATTTATTTTTTTAAAAATTTAATATTTATTTATTTTCCCTTTTGTTGTCCTTGTTTTTTATTGTTGTTGGAGTTACTGTTGTTGTTATTGATGTTGTAGTGGTTAGATAGAGAGAAATGGAGAGAGGAGGGGAAGACAGAGAGGGGGAGAAAAAGATAGACACCTGCAGACCTGTGCTTCACTACCTGTGAAATGACTGCCTCACAGGTGGGGAACCAGGGGCTCGAACCCAGATCCTTATGCGGGTACTTGCGCTTCTCGCCATGTGTCCTTAACCCGCTGCGCTACCACCTGACTTCCTATTTGTTTATTTTAAAGAGTGAGAGATACAGAAAGAAAGATGTAAGACAGAAAGAGGGGAGCACTGCTCAAATCAGGCATATGGTGGTGCTGAGACTGAGTCTGAGACCTCTGAACCTCAGGCATATGTTGCGATGAATGAATGACTGAGTGTCCTGTCTCCCTCCCTCCAGCAATGACCAGAGTGGCAGCGTGGTGATGTTTGGAGGCATCGACTCCTCCTACTTCACCGGGAGCCTGAACTGGGTGCCCGTCACTGCCCAGGGCTACTGGCAGATCACCGTGGACAGGTGAGGGGGCAGCTGCAGGCAGGAGCCACCACCCCCCATTTCTCCAGACTCGCAGCCCCTGGGAGCTGCCCAGACTCTGCTGGGCTGGCCATCACAGGGGACATTCCTGGGGGACCAGGTGGGCACCAGCCAAGCCCAGGAGACACTATAAAAAGGAGGGAATGATGGGGCCCCCAGACACTCTACCAATTAGCGGGATGCAGTTCCTCTGGCCACTGTCCTTCTTGCCCCTGGCTAATGTTCCTGGCCCTCTGGGGACAGATCCCTGGTCCCCAGAGCCTGACTGTACCTCCCCCGCCCCCAGCATCACCATGAATGGGCAGCCCATTGCCTGCAGCAGTGGCTGCCAGGCCATCGTGGACACTGGCACCTCCCTGCTGTCCGGCCCCACCAACGCCATCGCCAACATCCAGAGTGCCATTGGAGCCAGCCAGGACACCTACGGCCAGGTCAGCAGGCACAGAGCACCCCGAGGGGGTGGGCACGGGAGTACCCCACCCGGGCTGAGTCCTGCGCCCACTCCCTGCAGATGGTGGTGAGCTGCTCGGCCCTCAGCAGCCTGCCTGACATCGTCTTCACCATCAATGGCATCCAGTACCCTCTGCCCCCCAGCGCCTACATCCTGCAGGTGAGGGGGCCACTGTCCTGGGCAGCGGGAGCCTCCCCCCTCCCATGAGGAGCAGCTCTCTCTGCACAGCCCCTTGACAGAGAGCTGTGAAAATCAGTGTGGGAATGGAGGCTAGTCCCATGGTGGATGTGAGGTGGGGGTGCTTGGCTTGAGGAGAACTCCCGCTGGGTGTGAGAGGTCAGGTCTGCCTCTTGTCCTGAGTCTGATAATCAGCCACTCCCAACATCTCTAAGCCTCAGTCCCCCTTTCTGAAATCTGGAGCCTGTGTTTCTCCAGCCAGAGCTGGTCAGTGTCAGCTGAGATCAGCACTTCAGCTCTGAAAGGCAGGAGGGGAGACAGCACAGGATTCTGGAAAGACTCCTGCCTGAGGCTCTGATGTCCCAGGTTCAATCCCAGCATCCTAGCCAGAGCTGAACTGTGCTCTGGGCTCTCTCTTTCTCTTGTAAAAATAAAATAAACATTTGATAAGGGCCAAGTAGTGGTTCACCCATAGAACACACTCATCTCTATATGCCCAGGTTCAAGCCCCCAGTCCCCACCTGCAAGGGGGAAGCTTCCTGAGTGTGAAGCAGTAGTGCAGGTCTCTCTGTCTCTCTCCCTGTCCTTCTCCTTAGAAAATAAAAAAGAACTGAAAAGAAGAGAAATAGGAATCAGGACCCTTAGTACCTAGAGTCACATGGCCTCTATTTACTTAGACATATTTCATTTGTTTCTTTCTTTATTTTTAAAAAGAAAATCAAGTCTTTCTTAAGATTTTATTTATTTATGAGAAAGGTAGGAGGAGAGAGAAAGAACCAGACGTCACTCTGGCACATGTGCTGCTGGGGATCAAACTCAGGACCTTATGCTTGAGAGTCCAAAGGTTTATCACTGTGCCACCTCCTGGACCACTTTATTTGTTTATTTTAAAGAGTGAGAGATACAGAAAGATGCAGGAAAGAAAGAGCACTGCTCAGCTCTGCTTTATGGTAGTGTTGGGGTTTGGGACATCATCGGGGCTACCGACTTGCCAGTCCCTGTTCAGGCGCCGTTTGCCCGGCTGGCTTCATGGGCAGTAGAGAGACGACCAGCGGCTCATGGCTGAGTGGTACACAGTTCAGTATTTATTCATGTGGAACGCAGTGCAATCTAAGCTATCTCTAATCACAGTCCTGTCCTTATATATCCTGAGTTGGAACTGTCAGGTCTGAAGAGGATGAATGTAGGATAGGGGGTGGGGAGAAGGAAAAAGCCTGCAAACAAGTGAGGATGAAACCAATCCCCTGGAGGCAGGGCGGTGCTTAGCTAACAGGGCGGTGCTTAGCTGAGGCTTACAGACAGAGGCTTTAAGCAGGGGGGAACTGGCTTACTGCCCAACACAGACTAAGCCAAGTACCACCTGCTGAATCCATGTCCCAGTCCCCTATCAACCCCTACTGCCCCGTTTCTGCTCCTAGACTCAGCAGGGCTGCTCCAGCGGCTTCCAGGGCATGAACCTGCCCACCCAGTCTGGGGAGCTCTGGATCCTGGGTGACGTCTTCATCCGCCAGTACTTTGCTGTCTTCGACAGGGCCAACAACCAGGTGGGCCTGGCCCCTGTGGCCTAAGCCCCCACCTGCCACCTTGCCCATGCCCTCCCAGCTTGCCTGGGTCCCCCTCTGTCACCGTGACTCTCCTGCCCCTGGGTGGGGTGGTGGAGCCCCCAGCCTGTCAGCCCAGTGATGGAATAAACACAGTGTCTGTGGAAGAAGCCTGGCATCTGAGTGTTTTCTCTCTGTGGCCATTTCTCCCTCATTGCCTGGGGTTGATCTGGGTGTGTGTATTTCAAAGACAGCCTTGACCAGCAGCACCTTAGTTTTTGTCCTGCTGATTGGTGCCTTGAGGGTCCTCTTGTAGTTCGCTTTTGCATTTCTGCATAAATAATAGCTTTGAACTATGATCTGTTATTTCTTAGAAGGGGACTGCTGAAGTTTTTCCTCCTTAAAAAATAATTGGGGCTTAGGGGGGTCATGCAGTAGCTCAGCAGGGTAAGCACACACATGGCAAAAGCGCAAGGTCTGGCATAAGGATCCCAGTTCTAATCCCGGCCCCCCACCTGCAGGGGCGTCGCTTCACAGGCAGTGAAGCAGGTCTGCAGGTGTCTATCTTTCTCTCCACCTCTCTGTCTTCCCCTCCTCTCTCTGTTTCTCTCTGTCCTAACAACGACAACGTCATCATCAACAACAATAATAGCTACAACCACAATAAAACAACAAGGGCTACAAAAGGGGAAAAATTTAAAAAATAAATAACTAGGGTTGTGGTCTCAGAGGTGGTGCAGTGGATAAAGCATTGGATTCTCAAGCATAAAGTCCTGAGTTCAGTCACCGGCATCACGTGTTCCACAGTGATGTTTGGTTCTTTCCTCCTGTCTTTCTCATGAATAAATAAATAAATAAATTCTTTTTAAAAAAGTAACTAGGATGCCTGGCCATGGTGCACTAGGTTAAATTTACATAGTATGAAGCGCCAGCATCCAGGTTTGAGCCCTGGCTCCCCACCAGTGGGATGGGAGGGAGCGAGGAAGGGGGATGCTTCACAAGTGGCATCGGTCACCCTCCCTCTCTCCCTGCCCCTCCTTTCTTAATTTTCTCTGACCCATCCAATAAAATGGAGAAAAAATGGCCACCAGAAACAATGGATTCTCTGAGCCTGAGCCCCGGCCCCAGTGATATACCTGAAGGCAAAGCAAAACAAGCAAAGAAAACAAGAGCCCTAGAGGAACAACACAAACAAAGGTCTGAGTACTGAATAAGTGCATTGGCTACTGGTGGGGAGATGGCATAACGGTTATGCAAAAAGACTCTCCAGCCAAAGGTTCCAAAGTTCCCAGTTCAATCCCCACGGCCACCAGGGCCAGAGCTGAGCAGTGCTCTGATACAGCAATAACCACAGCACTCATAACAGTAATAATGGCAGGCTGTCTTTTATTGAAGTTTGCCAGAGTTTACATTAATAATTACATTTGGGGGAGTCGGGCGGTAGCATACGTGGTGCAAAGTGCAGGGTCCAGCATGAGGATCCTGGTTCGAGCCCCTGGCTTCCCACATGCAAGGGAGTCAATTCACAGGAGGTGAGGCAGGTCTGCAGGTGTCTATCTTTCTCTCCCCCTCTGTCTTCCCTCCTCTCTCCATTTCACTTGTATTATCCAAATACAAAAACATCAATAACTACAACAATAAAACAACAACGGCAACTAAAGGGAATAAATAAATAAATAAATATTTAAAAATATTTTTAAAATAATTACATTTGGTAGGAGCTAAATACTTTTGTTGTTGCTGTTTTCCTGATATGTGTGTGTGTGTGTGTGTGTGTGTGTGTGTGTGTGTGTGTGTGTGTGTAGTGAGAATCTGACTTTCAGAAAAGATACATTCATTGATGAGAAGAGACCAGAGCCTCATTCTGGCCTAAGCAGGGCTGGGGGTCAAGCTCAGGGCCTCAGGCATGCAAATCTGGTGCCCTACCCACCGCCCAACCTCTCAGGATGGACAAAATATGTTGCACTAGACCCTTCAGATCCCAAGGAGTCCTCCAGCTCTAGGAGAAGGACACCTTCCAGCCCTGGAGGAGAGATTCCTCTGGGAATCCACTGTGTGGAACCTCCTGAAACTGGGGGTCTTTAGCCTGCTCCTTCTGCTGAAGCCCCCTCCTTGAAAGCTCTATAGGCTTACAGCTAGTAAACACGGGCTCAGTGGGGTTCCATGGTTTGCCTTATGTTTACAGCCCCAGGGAGAGGGGACACTGGACCCCAAGCTTGTGGATAGTGAGAATGCGGGGGTGGGGTGGCAAAGTGGGGGGGAACCAGTGGTTCCTGGGAGAAGAAATGCTTCTCTTAGCGTCCCTAGGAAGGGGAGGCATGCCTGGAGCCCCACGCTGTCCTCCCGTCACCAGGCTGCCCTCCCCCACACCCCAGACCTGGGGTTGGGTGACGGGCTGGAACAGAGTGACTTGTTAACCAAACTGAATGCAAGCTTGACTGTGTGTAGGTGACAGCTGCGTCTGAAAAAATGCTGTGACTTGGGACATTGTGACCCAAAACTCACAGCAAAGGGCCAGAAAAATTATTGATGAAATGTGGCCCAAACTCTCATCGATCACCTTAGCAACACAAAGACATTTGCTATATAAAAAGAGCTCCAAGCAGAACACACAGTGTAGTGTGGTAATACCCACTCTGACCACTAGGTGTCAGCCACCCATCAAAATTGCTGTTTCTGCAAGGAACCACTTCCTCCAGGCTCTCTCCCTGCTGGGAGCCTTTTTATACTCAGTAAGGCTTGGCTTCCCCTGCCTGAAAAGCCATCACTGAAAAGACTAAGCAGAGCAGCAGAGGTAGAGGGGGGCGGGAGGGGGAGAAGAAGAGGCTGACAAGGATGAAGAGGAGGAGAAGAAGGAGGAGGAAGAGTTGCCCAGAGTGCTGCCTCTTGTGGCTCTCTCTACTTGGGCTGCAGACTTCCTGTAGATTAAGCAGTTTAACCCTCACTAGAGTCTTAGGGGCAGGGCCTATTCTTCCCTGCTGTTTGCTCAGCAACACATATTTTACACCCTTCTAATTCAGTTGTGTTGTTTTGGACACACTCAGGACCTCGAGCTTGCCCAACATAACTGAGTAGCCTCCCCTGATGCAATTTCATTTATTTAAAGGGAGAGAGAGACTGAGACTATAACTCCAACACTTTCTCCAGTACAATGGGAGCCAGGCCCAAACCTGGGTTTCACGTGTGACAAAACAGCACATGTCCCAGTGAGTTATTTTGCCAGCTCTTCTGACCCAACTTATTTATTTATTTAACTTGCCTTACTATTATTATTATTTTATAACTTTTATGTATTTATTTATTTTCCCTTGTGTTGCCCTTGTTGATTCTTATTGTTGTTGTAGTTGCTTTCGTTGGATAGGACAGAGAGAAATGGAGAGAGGAGGGGAGACAGAGGGGGAGAGAAAGATAGACACCTGCAGACCTGCTTCACCGCTTGTGAAATGACTCCCCTGCAGGTGGGAAGAAAGGGGCTCAAACCAGGATCCTTAGCGCCGGTTTATTATTATTTTAAAAACCACAGAACACTGCTCAATACTCATAAAGTGGGGACTAAACCTAGGAATCAGAGCCTCAGGCATGGAAGTTGTTTGCATTGGTGATACATTGTCGCCCCAAACCTACACAATTTTTATGATGTCTGTATGAACCTATATATAGATACATAGGTATATTCACTCCTCACAATACAGATGTTTGAGGAGAGAGGGATAAAGGAGGTGCAGAGGGCGAGACAAGAGAGACAGCAGTGCTCCACTTTCCATGATGTTCTCCTGGAGTCCCAGTTGGTGCCGATGGAACCCAGGGCCACACATGTGAGAAAGGCACAATCTCTACCCACTAAGCCACCTGGCATCAAACCCTCACCCCATTTCAGCCTTTCCCACCTCACAGCTTCTAACATGTCAGGCGTAGAAGCCAGAGGGTCTTCCTGGGCTCACCTTGTCATCCTGATTCCCTTCTTGAACCTTTACTACACCCCCTTGCACCCCACCCCTGTCCATGTGAGCAGCCACCAGGTCTCACTCCCACCCCCAGCCCTGTCCACCCTCCCAACTAGCAGTGACCATTGGAAAGAAGTAGGGGCCGGTGGTAACACAGTGGGTTAAGCACACATGGCACAAAGTGCAAGGACTGGCGTGAGGATCTGGGTTCGAGCCCCTAGCTCCCCACCTGCAGGGGTGTCTCTTCCCAAGTGGTGAAGCAGGTCTGCAGGTGTCTATCTTTCTCTCCCTCTCTCTGTCTTCCCCTCATCTCTCCATTTCTCTCTGTTCTGTGCAAAAACAATGACAGCAATAACAACAACAATCACAGGGGCAACAAATGGAAGAAACAGCCGTCAGGAGCAGTGGGTTCATAGTGCAGGCACTGAGTCCCAGCGATAACCCTGGAGGGAGAGGGGGAAAAAAAAGAGAAGCAAACAGCATGTTTCATGATGAAATCTATTTACTTTTAATAGCAGCACTTAGCCTGAGAATCAACTGCTGAGCCCAGGGCTAGGCGTGCACAGCACCACCATCACTGACGGCATCTTGGGTCTGAGATCCTGAAATCAAGATTTGAAGGACTCGCTGGTGTTGCTGCTGACTCGTCATAGCAGGTGACTCCCCTGTGAGGCTCGTCCAGCTGCCAGCCTGTCCTTGTGCTCTGAGTCCTGGAGTTCGGCGACCGCACAGGAATCACGTGGAGGAATCAGTCTCGCATTGCTCGTGGGGCCTCCCGCAGCATTGACTAGAGTCAGGCAGGGCTCCTGGCAGGGGCCAGAAATGTCCCTGATGTGTGTATGTGTCCACGATGAGGGGCCTGCTGCGTTTAGACTGCCGTTGCCAGGCCGACTCTGTTGTTCCCCCGGTCAAAGACAGAGAAGTAGAGGCGCAGGAAGACATCTCCCAGGGTCCAGGGCTCGTTTTGGTACCAGCCCTGCCCCATCCAGTCAAGGTTGCTGAAGTAGGAGTTCCATCTGTTGCCCTGCAAGAGACACACCTGGGTCAGCTCAGGCCACCTCAAACCCTCCTGCACCTGGGGTAACCCCCCCACCTCCTGGGGAGCCTCTTCCACACCAGGCTGCTCCCTGCCCCCAGCCTTGTGTTTCCATGGGGTGGTCTCCCGGAGTCTGCAGTCCTCTCACACTGCACTCCCCCCATTGGCACAGCTTTCTGGGGGCATCATCTACAAGGGACCTGGGCATACTGGCCACCACCCATCCAGCCTCCTGCTGTGTTCTGCAGACTGGGGACCTGGAAACTGTCTCACTCTGTCTCCCACCAAAACCTCTCACAGGCTCAGGGCCAGCACCCCCATTCCCAGAGGGGAAACTGGGGTGCAGCAAAAGAAGACACCGCCTAGGGTGAGGTGATGGTTTGTTCCAACCAGGACGCTTTAGAGGTGGGATGTGAATAATCATGGCAGGCCTGCCACCTACCCTGTCACCCTTCCTTCCCCCACACCCCAGCATTAGTCAGCTCTGGCTCATGGTGTGCAGGGGATTGACCCTACGACCTCTGAGCCTCAGGCATGAGAATCTTTTGGCATGACCCTCATGCCGTCTGCCCGGCCCACTTCTATTTCAGGGATGGCTATAGAATAGTAGTAGTAGTAGTAGTAGTTTGTGTCCTGCAATAGCACGATCTCACCACCAGGGGCGCCCTCCACCCAACCGCTGTCAGGGTCCCTGGAGCCCCCGCACCTGACGCAGGTAGGCGCTGGCCGGCACTGAGTAGTTGACACGGTTGATGGTGAAGACCAGGTCGGGCATAGTGTTCTTGTTGTCACAGGGGATGGTGACCTGCCACAGACAAAGACCAAAGGACAGAGTTAGGGGGTGTCCTTGTGGGTGTGGCACCCCCTCACCCCTCCCCACAGGGTGACCCTCACCCTGTGGGCGAAGGTCTGCTGGGCCTGGAGGATGCTGTGGATGTTCCGGATGTCTCTCTGTGGGCCAATCAGCAGGGATGTGCCGGTGTCCAGCATGGCCTGGCAGCCACCGTGACAGGCCACTACCTTCCCGTTCATGGAGATGCTGCCGGGGATGGAGGGAAGCCTGGGTGAGGCAGACTCCTGGGGCCCCTCCCTGACCTGAACCCCCTTCTCCAGGCCACCCCTCTCCCTTCCTTGTATCCTGATGCAACTCGCTCAGATCAGGATGCTGGTCAGTGCTGGGGTGTGTAGACACCCAGGGTGACACGCATGGGGACTCACCTGTCCATGGAGATCTGCCAGAACTGGCGCCTGGTCACGGGGATCCAGTGCAGTTCCCCGGTGTAGTAGGAGTGGTCCACCCCGCCGAGCATCACAGTGCTGCCCTCCTTCATTCCTCTGGGCGTGGGGAGATAGGGGGCACAGAGTGAGGGCAAAGTGTGTGTGTGGACTTGTACCAAGCTCCGGAGCACACCCAGCCCTGAGGACTACTCCTCACACCCTCAGGTTATTTCCACATTCAGATTGAAGGGGGAGGGAAACTGAGGCACAAGATGAAGGGAGGCCTGGGGGACCTGCCCAGGAATGAGTCAGATTCATATAACTGCACATGGCAATGTTTCAATAAAGTTTCATTTGCAGCAAGCAAGTAGTGGGCCCGATCTTTCTCCCTACCATCATAATTGAATGAGCTCTGGATGGAGTTGGTTTCAGGAAACTTCTGGATCAGAGAGCCTATGCAGCCTCTCAGAGAGCAGCCCAGACTCACCTGCTCAGATAGAAGGCAAAGACATTTTCTGAGATGAGGTCTTGCTCCCACAAGGTGTCAAAGAAGGGAGTCGTCCCTTCGGTGGCAAGGCTAGGGTATGCCAGGCCCAGGATGCCATCGTAGGATGCAAAGTCAAAGTGTGATCTGGGCTCCAGCGTGCTCAGACCAAATCCCTGGCTCACGGCAATGAGATTCCCCATCTGTGGAAAAAGGGGTGGGGCCCCCACTTAAGGGTTTGGGGAGAGAGTGGGGCTGGAAGTGTCAGAGGCAAGAGGCAGAGCCTGGCTATGCCCTGGTTGTGCCTTGGCTGAGCACTGATGGGAATTCAGCCCTGTACCTCCATCCAACATCTGCTCACACATCTCATGTGACCCTTCTCCCATGTTCTGTGAGGGACCGAAACTCAGAGGAGGCCAGAGGGCTCCACCTACAGGACCAAATGAGTAGAGCAGGAGAGCCTTTGTCTTCAGTATGGTCAGACCATAGACTGAACAGTCACCATGCACAAAGACCAGGGTTCAAGCCCCCAGTCCCCACCTGCAGGGATGAGGGGGGTGATGCTTCACAGGCAGTGAAGCAGAGCTACAGGTGTCTCTCTTTCTCTCCCTCTCCACCTCCCCTTCTCCTCTCAATTTCTTTACTCTATTGAATTAAAGAAAGGAGGGGAGGAAATGACTACCAGGATATAACGCTAGTTGCAAAGAGAGAGAGATTAAAAGGCTGAGGGTGGCTCTCAGTGGGTGAGTGAGCATCTGCACTGCCCGAGGCCCTGGGTTTCATCCCCAGCAGCACATGGACAAGCAATGCAATGTTCCTTCCCTCAAAAATAAATCTTATTTTGTGAAGGTGTGATTGAAGTGCCTGGCACATCTGGAAAATCAAAAAGTGGTTTGTCTTGCTCTGCTTGCAGCAAACTCAGCCTGTGAACCTGCCAGGGGGAGGGGGACTGCAGCCTATGTGCGCCACACCCACGCCCCAAGGGCCCCCTCATCACCACCTGTCTGTCATTCTGGGGTTGGAGTGCCAGCAGGGACACTGTCTCCCCAGAGATCCATCCACGTGGGGGGACAGGTGTTCAGCTGCTATGAGGCTTTGGGGACCCCTGAGCTTCGCCCCCTCCCTGTGTCCTCTTGCTGCTGGTACCTGCACATTGTCATAGCCCACGATGCCAGACATCCTGCCCGAGCCATAGACCACGTTCATGGGGCGGCTGGAGTTCCGGAAGCTGGAGGAGAGTCTGGGGTCAAACTTGCGGTGGTTGACTGCAGAGACAGGGTGGGAGGGAAGAGGGGGTGAGAGTGCCGGCCTTCTCGGTAGGCCTGGAGGGGACACGCCGCCAGGGGGCGCACTCACCGCAGGCAGGGCTCGGGCAGTAGATGGAGGGCACCCAGAGGTCTGTGGAGCCTGTGTCAAAGGCCACCGAGAAGTTCTGAGGGGGCGTGCCTATGCCAATGGTGCCGATGTAGATCATCTGCAGGGAGGCGCGGTGCGGGGAGAGGGGCTGTCAGAGCAGGCCTCTGCACCCCCAGTTCCTCTGCCCCACTTCACTGTCCTGGGTGCTGGCCAAGGCCTTCCTTTAATGAGCCAGCCACTGCCACACCCACCCCACCCTCCTGCTGCTCTCAAACTCTTCCCATACTCTTCAAGGCCCAGCTGAAAGGCTGCTTCCTCCAGGCAGCCCTCCTAGCTCTTGCCACTTCCTCTAGACTCAAAGACCGCCATGTTAACACCAAGGACTTGGTCTTTGTCTTTGACACCTACTTGTTTTTTGGTGGACTCAAAGCTAGTCTTTCTTTTCCTTCTTTCTTTCTTTCTCTTTCTTCCTTTCTTTCTTTCTCCCTTTCTTTCTATCTCTCTTTCTTCCTTTCCTCCTTCCTGTGTTTCTTTCTTTTTAACATTTAACATTTTAAATTTTTTAATTAAAATCGCTTTTATTATTTTCTAATTTTTATTTATTTGATAGAGACAGAGAAATTGAGAAAGAATGGGGAGGTAGAGCGGGAACAACACAGAGAGACACCTGCAGCCCTGCTTCACCACCCTTGAATCTTTCCCTCTGCAGGAGGTGACCCTGGGTTTGAATCCAGGACCATACACTGTAGTGTGTGTGCTGAACCAGGTGTGCCACCGCTTGGCCTCTCAAAGCATCTTTCTTATGTGTAACAAGATCACTGTTATCTAGCCAGCACCAAAGCGTTCTTCAGTGTGATGGTGGCTGGGCTCGAACCTGGGTCAATCACTTGGCAAAGGAGCCCACTAAGTGAGCTATTTCACAGGCCCCTTTGTTGTGTTGGACCTGCTGTTAATGTTCAGAACCACAGGCGGGCGATGCAGAGATCCTCCCCGCACCCATCCCGGTTCCCAAACTTACATTTAAGTAATTCCTCAGGGGAAAGGAAAGCCTTTGTGCATTGTTCTCCTCACTGCTGTAGAAAATTCTTGCTGCCTCTGTCGGGGGTTCTCGTTCATGAACTCTCTCTGAAGCTCTCTCAACAGGGGATTCTCTGGCAAGGACCTGACTCTTCTCAGAGGGATTCTAGA